>NW_010538361.1:33904-56622 GCF_000687285.1 Phaethon lepturus
GCCATTATTTCTTTGATAGTTTCCCTTATGGCTACACAAATCTTACTAGCTTGCAGTAGTGTTCTTTCAGAAACCCAAGAATCTACAACCAACTCTCCACCTTAAACTTGAAACATGTTAGTTGGACATAATGTGTATGTAATGAAGCCCTAAAAGAAAATATAAACCAAAACTGTCCTCAGACAAGGTATTTTCCCTTGGAAGATAATAGATCTTGCACAGTTATGCAAAATTCTCCTATTGACATTTACAGTTCTCTTATTTTATTTTTTGTCTATCAGGAAAGGTTTAATTCTTAATATCCTGAAATCTTACCAAGGTACAAAAAAGGTTCCAGTATTCAAATTTTTATCTTTTCAAGATGGTTTTCAGTTTCTTTTACGGTCTAAGATTATCTATGACTAGACTCTTCCAGCTCATGTTGGCTTCAACCCGGATGCTTTGTAACCTCTGTGTATTTGGCTGAATATTCTGGTGGTGTGATGAGAGACATTTTTCAGGCTTTCTTTCTCAGATCACTTTGTTTCTTTTATGCTGATATTGCTCCAAAATATACCTCTAGTTCAGTTATGCTTCAGGCTGATACAAAATGGTTTTGAAAATTAAAAAGGAAAGGTTTTATATCTTTTTTACTTTCCATCTAATGAATACTGTCTATCTAATGAATAGATACAACCAGGATGTAAAAGTAAATAATATTTTCTATTTTTTCCTTTGGAAAAATAGTACATCAAGTATTATTTTTCCCATATTTCTTGCAAATCTCTTTGGAGAAACGAAGCAACTGCTTTCTCAGCCTTTAAAGATGGAGCTGAATGCTTCTAGAATATTTGTTAAATACTAAGTCATGTTGGCAAAACAAAGTACAAAGGAGATATTCTGGTTATGAACTGCTTCTTCTCCCTGTGTCTGGTACTTGTTTGGCATTTTAAATAAGAATAGTAGGGGGTGTTTGTGTAAATAGAATCTGAGGCTACTAAAGGGATGCAACACATATAATATTGATACTGTAATTTCTCCTGCTAAATGGCCCTTCTTGCTAGTGTGATTAAACCATATGACCTTGCAAATCATTAAGTCTTTTGACTAAAGGTTGAATGACAATATTCTTAAAACCTGCTATTGACATTGATGAAATTACAGTGGTAGGTGGGACTGTGAAAATATTTTAAAATACACAGCTAACCTGTGGAAACCTCCCAAAATTTAGATATTGAAGCATAAAGGAAAAACAAGCAACTATGTTTGCATATATTGGCTTGAAAAGCAGTTCACTGCATGAGAAAGTAGACATTTGAGGCAAAATATATGACAACACTACTCAAACCCACTAATTGTAGAAAAGGGGATATTAGAGAGAGAAAGCCTACTGTTAGACCTGTTTGCAGACCAGTACTCTGTATATGTATGCATGCATCTGTTCACTGAAATACAGTTTTGCAGCTTGAATCTTTTTGATAGGGTTAAGTTAGTTTGGGTAAGGAGAACTGCCCTCTGACATCTTCAGGCATGTGATGCCCACCAAGGCATGAGCTGCCCTACTGTTGTAATAAGAACCGTTGTTGACACTCTACCAAGAGACCCACAGAAAAGGAGCATTGCTAGATCTTTCTTTCCGTTTTTGTTTTTTTTTTTCCTAAAGCCCATAGGCTCAAAGTTGTTAGGAGATAACTAACAAATACATGATCAAATTAATATTTTTCAAGGGTCTGAAGAGACATTCATTGTGAACAATGCTTAAATAAGATATTCTCAATCCTTTGTTTAGATGGGTTTTCAGTAATTAAAGAACATAAGAATTTTATTTGGATCCAATATTCTCCATTCGTAATTATCCTCTTGAAACCCCTTTGTAATTATTCTTTTTTTATGATCCTTTACATTAGCATATTCAATCTAAATTGTTTAATTAGATGATCGTTTACTCAAATTACAGACGCATAAGTTTTCTATGTAACAGTCAAGAAAATAGAGAGCTTTTGAGCTTGTGCTATGCTAAGAAGAAAAAAAGTATTGTACTGTTGTTAACAGCTAATTCAAAATTTTTTTAAGTCCCTATTCTATTTACTCTGAGTAGAAACAAATCCTGTGCTATTATTTACAGAACTTCTTGGTACAATGGGATTTGATCTTTAAAACACATAGCTATGAAGCTCTGCAAAATTATATTCTTTAGGTCAGGGTGAACACACTCGAAAAGCTTAATGCAATATAGAGACATAATGTATGCATCTCTGCAAGAAAAAAAACTGTCACACTTGTTCTTCTTTCATAGTATCAGAGTCTTTAGGATGATCTAAAATTATCTGATAGCAATAAAGCTGACTTTATAAAGCAACACATTGATTTAATGATTGGTGATATCCCCCCAAATTTTTCAAGTTATCCTTCATGACAGCCAGTCATATTCTCACCCAGAGACAGGTCAAATATAAGGTGTGACTTTGTCAGCGCCCTGCGAGTTGTCTAATGAAAAGTACAGGAATTTTGAGATTTGAAGGAGGCAGCTAAGAATCTTTTGTTTTTCATGAGGAAACTAACAACCATTATCATTTGATAATTAGTGTTGCTGAGTGGTGCAGTCATGTGTTTACAGTGAAAACTGCTGTGTAATGTTAGCAGTAAAGTAAGCAGTATCTTCTTCTCTTGATTGCCATCTCTGAACTCTGTCAACTGTGGCTATAAGCCAGGTCAGTGACAAAGAAATACCATGAAAAGCTGTTTGACAGAAGTTAACATATTGCTATAAAATACTGCAGATCTCAGTGGCAAAACAGTAATATAAGACACAGTTCAAAAAAAACAGCAGGTAATATGATCCTTGTTACAGCCATCTGGAAGCTTTCTACTCTTATGATGTGTTGACTCTGTCCAGTAGCTAAGCACCACACAGCCTCTTGCTCACTCCCCCTGTCCTGGTGGCATAGGGGAGAGAATAGAAAAAGCAAAAGCAAGAAGACTTGTGGTTTGAAAGAAAGTCGGTTTAGTAGGTAAAGCAAAGCTGAGCATGCGAGCAAAGCAAAATAAGAAATTTTTCTTCCCATTGGCAGGTACATGTGTAGCTTGTTCCTGGAAAGCAGGGCCTCAGCATGTCATTAACGGTTACTTGGAAAAAAAAAGCCACAGCTGTGAATATCTGACGTTCCTTCTCCTTTCCTACAGCTCTTATTACTGAACCATGATGTCATATGGTATGGAATATCCCTTTGGTCAGTTGGGGTCAACTCTTCTGCCTGTTTCCTCTCCTAATTTCTTGCCCACCCCCATCCTACTCACTGGAGGGGGCAGAGTAGAAAAAAAGAGAAGAACTCAACACTGTGCAAGCACTATTCAGGAACAGATAAAATACTGGTGTGTTATCAATACTTAGTCCCAATTCCAAAACACAGCAGCATACAAATTCCTATGAAGAAAATCAGCTCCATCCCATCCAGACTCAGTCAGCTGCTAATGATTTTGGAGAGTGTAAATTAGTTACTTCTTTTGGATCACAATACTGTAAGGACAACTTGTGAGTTTTCTACTACGTGATGTCACTAATGAGAAGTTCTGGCTGCCCACCAGCACTCAAATGGAGAGAGGACACCTAGTCAGATGTCTTGGAAGAGTGGAACATACACAATACAAAAGTGAAACAGTATATCCTAGTATAGCAGCAAGATGACTTCTAGAAGGTGGGTTACAAGGTGTCCACATGAATCTGAAAAAGAACAACAACATCACAATAGATATTTGGTTTATGTCTAAGGAAAAATATTTTCTGTGACAATAAGGCAAAATGCCTCTTATTAAAGTGGCACCAGCTGTTGCTTATTACCATACAACTGCTGTTTGAAAACAAGGTCAAGACTGAAATCCTTGGGTGAATGCCCAGAGAGGAATCTGCTCAAATCCTCTTGAACTGAAATTATTTATGTTACTTTGGCTACTTCAATATCCTAGCCTAACTTCTCAGGGGAAAAAGAGGAGAGTGTGGAAGGCACAAAGAGTCAAAGTAAAGGTTCTTACAGGCAAAGGGACAGCAATGACCTAAAGACACTGCAGAAGAGGATTAAAACATACTTCTGCTATCAGAGATTAGGAAGTCCAGTTTTTCCCGTTCTACTGCATCATTACTATTGTTGATCAGCAGCTGCTGCTATTCGGTATGTGAAATTCTTCATATGCCACTGTCTTTCCTGTTTCCTGCCTTATCACAAACAGGAGAGTTTTTGTTGTATGTGTGCTATATGCTGTGGAACACCTCTTGCTATCCCTTTCTTTTGAGCTTAGTGTTCTTTCTTTGCTTTTCCAGACAGATTCAATGTAAGTAAAAATACATTCCAAGGAAGTGGGAATGATGGAAATGCTTGGCACATTTTGTGCTGTGGGTAGCAAAGTTGGTAAGCTTACCCTGAAACAAGAGGCAGTAAGAACATCTTAATGGTTTGCATATGTATTTAAGATATATTTGGTACACAGTAGGGAACACTGTAGCAAAAGAAGCAGCATGACAAAACACTGGTGCATGGACTTGAAGTTTTACCTGGTATAGTGTTCTGTCTAAGCAGCGTGCTCTCCAAGGCAGAGATACGGTACATGCAAACATCCTTACTCTGCCTGCAGACAAATATTCCTTAGGATTTTCACTGATCTGGAGAGTTTGGATTCTTCTTATAAGCAGAAAGAGCTTTAAAAACACGCCCCTTCATATATGAGACTTAATTTTCTTAGGGTGCCAAAACCAGAAACACACAGTCTCCATCTGACATAAGAGGTGTTGGACTTAACTAAATGTTTATAAAGCACACTGAGTATGAAAGTAACTAAAAATTTCTTTATATAACTTAGGTTAACCTGTATTATTCCTTGCTAGACTTTTCATGAGCCATTAAAAAAGAAATCAGAAGTAAGGCTAAAGGAAGCCACTTGCAAAAAACCCTGTATATTTTCAAAATTTAAATTTGATGTTAAATACCCTTTTTTCTATCTCCATTCTGCAAGATAAATACTATAAAAACAATGCATACAAATAGTAGCAAATTATTATTCTGTTCAGATAATGAAACATGTTAAATGTGTGCTGCAGTAATACATATAACCTGTGAGAAAATTTTCATACAATTTTTATAGAAACTTTATGCACAGTTCATTCTTAACTGTAGGGAATCCCTCTCAGAACCATTAAGTAAGCAGCTCAGGATTTAAATTAGCCCCCAGCTATCATAAGCAAATAACCTACATGGGAAATTGTGTTATCTAACTGGCCAGTTGATGCTTTGCTTTTTCCAGCTTTAAGAAAGAAATGAAATGGTATGGCAGTGTATTACTCTCATTTCAAATACTCTGGAGCAGATAAACATTATCATGAAACTGGCCAAGGATGAAATTTAAATAAGTAGTGATTGGAGAGGATGACAGGAAGAGTTTCCAACTTACAAAAACTGAAAAATCAGTTTAATTAACTCCAAATTTTTGGAGTACAAAGATATGGGGGAATTATTTATTTTGATGTGTAATGCATACTCAGTATTTTTGTAAACAGACTACCGTATAGAAACCCTGACACACAATTACAGAAGAAAGAAATAAGAAAAAAAGCTAGAGCCATCTACATACTTTTCTCCTTTTAAGTAACTGTCACTTTACAGTTCCAATGTGGTTTACAGATTCATTCCATTCCATCCGAGTTCTCTAACAACCCAAACTGCTTCTGCAGTGCACCTTTAAACAGCCATACAGCATAATTCTGATGGTTGTTTAAGCACCCTAGATGCTCATCATGGATATGACATTATGAGCCTCATATCATAGTCTCACAGTGTTAATTTCCTTCTGAAAAGTCTGGATTGTGAAAACATAATCTGCACTGTAAATACAGTACTGAGGGAGTGAAACAGGCTGTATGCAGGTTTTTTTTTAAATGAAGAGAAAGTGTAGGCTGGAACATGACATCTTGCCACACTTCAGTGTGAGTGCAGATTAACGTTGAATGCTGCCTATTCAATTGTTTCTCTGCTTCTTCTTATGGTTCCTTCCATGTGCTCAGAGAGGACACACAAATAGGGTGGCTCACAGCATGAAAGCTGTCAGATGTGCCATTAGTAGTCCCCTCAATGAATACTGCTCTGATGCTCATATGTAACCATTTGCTAGTTTGCAGAATGTCTCAAGTTGGAAAGGACCCATAAGGATCATTAAGTTCAACTCCCTGTTCCTTGCAGAACTACCTAAAACTAGAACATATGACTAAGAGTGGTCATCCCGAAGCTCCTTGAACTCTGACAGGCTTGGTGCTCTGACCGCTTACCTGGGGATCTTGTCCCAGTGACCAACCATACTCTCAGTGAAGAAATTCAACAATGTATTTGTTGTTTCCCTCTTGAGTTATTTTCAAGAAAACAGGCAGTTGATATTTAACACGAGAAGTGAATATTTCACATTCATATATAGTGGACTCAGTAAAACAAAAAAAACCCCTGTCAGCATCCCTGAAAATTTCTGATTAATTATTGACATAGATTTTCTGTTTTAAAGATTCTTGGTGCATTATCTTAGTGTTGTAGATTAACCCTGGTAGGCAGCTAAGCAGCGCACAGCCACTTCCTCACTCCTCTCACCTTCCCTACCCCCAGTAGGATGGGGGAAGAGGAAAGGAAGAGTAAAAGCAAGAAAACTTGTGGGTTGAGATAAAAATTGTTTAATAAGTTAAGGAGATGTGGAAGAAGAGAGAAAGAAAACAGAACAAAACAGGTGATGCAAAGGCAATCACTCACCACCTCCCTTGAGTAGGCCAATGCCCAGCCAGCCATCAATGCAGGAACTCTGTGCTGTTGCTCCAAAGCAGTACACATAAACCTGGAGTAAGCTGAAAAATAAGCAAAATATTGCTAGAGAGCTTTGGGTGTAAAAACATGAAAATCTTTTACTTTTTTGTATTACCAGTATGTACTTATCAAAGATATCTGAATAGAGAACACAGATTTTAATAACTGCTTAAAAAAAAAAATTCTAGGTCTTTCTTGAAAAGCAGAAGTAACATTATAAGGGTGCATATTGCAAAACTTATTTTGGAACAGAGCTTCCCCATACATACCAAGTTTTACAGTAAGTTATTTTATTTGGCTTATCAAGGGTGAACATACTGCCAGCTAGGGTGAGATTCCAAACTTCTGCTGTATTCATGTAAGTTTCAGTAATTTTTTTTTCCCGCACCTGCTGAGTGCTGTAGCAGAGGGTGCAATAGAGCTACTCACAACACACATCATCTGGGATCTTTATTTACAAGTTCTAAATTATTACCATTCAAGGGTACTTGAAAATGTCACAAGACACTGAGCAGTAAGTTCAGCCTTCTCTGTTTATTCCTGAGACTGTGATTCTTTCACCTCCACCAAGCTATGTATGAGCCACAAGTGAGAACATTAAACTTGAGATTGCTTTTGAGTCCTCAATATTATATGTTTCAAGTCCCTTTGCAAGTACGCATTCTTAGCTCCAAGAATAGAGAATAAAGAAGGATCTACTTGGGGCAAAACATGGAGATTCATGAAAAGACATACGCTCGAGAGCATTGAGTTACTGAAGTGCTCAGCTATGTCCTCTCCTCTTTGGGAATAAGTTGGCAGCTGTACAGCAGCATCCTCATTATTGCAACATCAAATTTCAGTGAATTAATTGCTTTCTACCTGGTGCTTATAATCTCTTCCTGCACACCTGAGCTGTTTGCACTTAAAATTCTTTCTGTCTTTGTGACTGGCAACCAGAAATTCAGGCTGCAGAACTCTAGCTCAGTCTGAGTGCGCTGCATTCAGTCAATTTATGGCCTAATTTTATGCCAAAATGGGAGTTGTAAAGCATTTTGAAAATCCGCTGTGAAAAAGAGTACTTGGGGTGTGCACATCCTATACATTGTAGACCATTATGTGATGTGTGTTGTTTATTCTTCTAGAACATAATAATGTGTCATGAAAATAATAGTGTCAGTCTGGGTATTATGAAAAATACAGCTGAACTCAACATCGGCTAAAGCAATTGGAAATTATTAAAGCTCCTGATATACTGCACACATCTAGCATACTCTGTGTATAATTAAGAGCTTATGAGGAAACACCTTGTTTTAAGTACCAAAGATCACTGCTATGATTTGACTGCAGCTCTGTGTCAATAATGGTTCTTGATCTAACACCACGTAAAGGTTTTTATGTGAGTTTCAATGCTATGCACAACTATAGTATTTTTAGGCAAATTCAGTAAAATGCGCCATTTAACACTCGCAGAATCCTTGCACTCCTAAAGCATGTTTTGTTTGCCTAAGTTCATGAGTGTGAAAGAAATATTGGTGGAACAAGTTGTTTAAGGCCTCATAATTTTTAAAAATCTCATCTTGGAATTGTATTCACAGACTGTTGAACAGTAAACATTTAAAACTCCAGGAACACAACAAGAAGTGCTCGGACCTAAATTGAGTTACATAGTCTAGAAAAGTTGAAAGTGAAGTAAGTTTATTATTAGAATAATTTTTGTGTTTCACTTCCTGTGCACAATTTACTTTCTGCAGAGTGATGTGAAACCATGGAATAAACCTGCAATCTGCTTGGCTGATATCGCAGGTTCCAGTTTATGTCAGCTTTGATGGGTGCACTTAAAACATTTTGATAACATGACATTCCCCAATGTCCAAATACAGCTGAAGCAGAGTGCACCAGCTGTTGCTTTGACTGGTGATCAAGAATCTCCCAGATAAAGGCAATTTCATGTAAATCTGCCATGAAAATGAAAATCCTCTCATGTGAAGCTGTATTTTTCCAATTACATTGCAATATAGAGGAAAGTCAAAAAGGCAAACCTGAAAACAGACAAGAATAAGAGATGCTCTCAAACTGAAAAAAACAGTGTCTTCATTAGGAGGGGGTCTCTGTTTTAATTGTTCTGCCAGCTAAATTATCAAGAATATCAAGAGCAGACAGACTTTTTAAAGCTTAGTGTATTGGTAGAAAGTCTGCTGATTCGTGAGGGAAAATTATTTTCTCTCACCTTCCCACAAATCGCTGTTCCTTCCCTTGACTTCTTGGTTGCATAATGTTTATGTGGGCAGATGTTCCCAGAATTCCCCTCTCTGCATGGGACCTCTTTACAACCCCATCAGGCAGCCAGATTTTGCAGTGCAACCCAAACATCGAGACTTAAACTGCAGGCAATCTGTTACACTTTAGCTAAGGAAATAAAAGTTCTGCAACTGTCAAGGAGAGATGTATTAGTGTGGCCATGCCTAAAATGCTTTGGGAGGTTTTCTGAAAATAAACATGCCAGTCTTGCTCTGAGCCCTGTTGTATGGGGAGATTTGAAAATATATGGCTTTTGTTTCCAAATTTAATGCAGCCAACAGGTAGAACCAATTCAAAAGGACTTTTATTTTTTCCTAAGGGGCTGGGGAGTTCATTAGAAATAATTGCACTTATACTCTGCTGAAGTTAACAAATGCTCAGCAAGCTATTATAGTGTATAACAGCAGCCTATAGTAATTTAGGGGTACTGAACAGCCTGAAGATTAACCACATTTGTTGATCTTGAATTTAGAAATTTCGCTCTGTTTTTTAAGCTATTCCTGGATAAAATGCCATTTAGACTGAACTGTTCAAGTCTGCATACATTTCTGGTATTGTTAGATGAGCCAAAACAGGGCACTAGTTTGAATCAGCCTGTTCACCCCTTCCCTCTGAACAATATGTCTACTTCTTTTCTGGCAAGTGGACGAAACATGCATTTTAGACTTGTAATCTATCTTGTCATCAGTAAGAAGAATGGGAACATGTTAGACTGTTGTTTTGATCTCAAGCTTGTCTTAAATCTCCGAATTAGCTCAATTCTGTATCACTCACCAAGGATCATTCTAACTAAGGATCATTCAGGACAGCGTGAGTGAAAGGTTATGACTGAAGTAAGGTCTCATCGACACAGGCAGGATATCAGCTGCTTCTGTAACTGGGAAGCAGAGAAAGGCTGTGCTCCTTTTCAGTCCTTTGTAATCCTATCAATGCCTGGCAGGTGTCCTTTGCCCACTAACCCTTAAATAATAAATACACTGATTGAAAGCTTCAGGCAATTCCAGCCACTGAAAGATATTGGAATATGGAATTCTTATTCTTCAGGCATAATACAAATATTCTATTTTAGGAGGCTTATTGCTGCCGATTCCTCTGCCCTCAATGCCCTCCCCCTCCCCTATAGCAGATTTTAGTTTATAGAAGCCTGGGATTTGTTTCTTGGCAAAATTATTCATCTCAGCACAGTGACGGTCCTTTCTCTCAGCTGGGTATATTTCCTTTATTTTTCTCATCCTATTGCCCTTACCTTTTCCCTTCCTCATTGGTTGATCAAATACTAGGATATTCTTTTGGTTTGTTTCTGTATTTGCTTGTTAGTTTTCTTCACCTCAGTGCTTAGATTCTCATTCTCTTTCTTTGTGAAAAAATCACTCACAGAGAGATTCTCACATCATCTCTCATACATCTAATGTCTGTTTTCAGTGATGTGTGAGTGTCACAAGAGCTTGTAGTTAAGAGTAGTCTTTGTCATAAACACAATATATTTAATAAAGCTCACTACTGGTTACTTGGAATAATACAGGAAAATGAGATCACGGGTACATTTCCACTAACCAGTTACATCCTTACTCTGCAGCCAAGCCTCCCTTACTCTGAAAACAAAGGTCATTAGTCTGGCAAACAACTATCATAGAATCATAGAATAGTTTGGTTTGGAAGGGACCTTTAAAGGTCAGAGATGAGGAGAGGTGTTCTATCCCTCTGATCACCTTCATGGCCCTCCTCTGGACCCTCTCCCACAGGTCCATGTCTTTGCTGTGCTGAAGGCTCCAGAGCTGGACACAGGACTCCAGGTGGGATCTCACCAGAGTGGAGTAGAGGGGCAGAATCACCTCCCTCAGCCTGCTGGCCGTGCTTCTTATGATACAGGCCAGGATACAGTTTGCATTCTGGGCTATGAGTAAATACTGCTGGCTCATGTCCAGCTTTTCATTTACCAGTACCCTCAAGTCCTTCTCAGCAGGGCAGCTCTCAATCCCTCCATCCCCCAATCTGTATCGATACCGGTGGTTGCCCCAACCCAGATGCAGGACCCTGCATGTGGCCTTGTTGAACCTCATGAGCTTCTCGAGCTTGTCCAAGTCCCTCTGGGTAGCATCCTGTGCCTCAGATGTGTCAACTACATCACTCAGCTTGGTATCATCTGCAAACTTGCTGAGGGTGCATTTGATGCCACTGTCTATGCTATTGATGAAGATATTAAACAGTACTGGTCCCAGTATGGACTGAGAGACACCACTCATCACTGATCTCCATCCAGACATTGAGCCATTGACCACTACTCTCTGGATGCAACCATCCTACCAATTCCTTATCCACCGAACAGTCCACCCACCAAATCCATACCTCGTTGATTTAGAGAGAAGGATGTTGTGGGGCACTGTGTCAAAAGCATTACAGAAGTCTAGGCAGATATCATCCATAGCTCTTCCATTGACCACTGATGTGGTCACTCCATCATAGTAGGTCAGGCAGGTCTTGCCCTTGGTGAAGCCATGCTGACTGTCTCAAATTACCTCCCTGTCCTCCATGTGCCTTAGCATAGCTTCTAGGAGGATCTGTTCCATGATCTTCCCAGACACAGAGGTGAGGCTCACAGATCGGTACTTCCCAGGATTCTCCTTGTTACTTTTTTTAAAAATGGGTGCAATGTTTCCCTTTTTCCAGTCACTGGGGACTTCACCTGACTGCCAGGACTTTCCAGATATCATGGAGAGTGGCTTGGCAACTACATCAGACAATTTCCTCAGGACTCTGGGATGCATCTTGTCAGGTCCCATAGGCTTGTGTATGTTCAGGTTCCTCAGGTAGTATTGAACACTTGCATTAAGTACCCTTAGTCTTTGCTTTAAAATAATCTATCTGTATACAAACTGCAATACTGCGAACAGCTTAGATCAGTCCAGAATGATCAAGTTCCATTGCTGATGATTGTCTGTCTGCCAGTCTTTCTCATCAGAGGGGTACGCTTTCTTTTTACCTTCCTTTTCCGGCTGACATACCTGCAGAAACCCTTCTTATTATTCTTTGCATCCCTTTTTTCTAAGTTCAGCTGCTGCCACACCTTGGCCTTCCTGACCCCATCCCTACACAACTGGTCAGCATCGCTGTACTCCCCCCTCGATACCTATCCCTGCTTGCACTGCCTGTGCATTTCCTTCTTGCCCTTTAGTTTGCCCATCAGGTCTTGACTCAGCCATGGTGGCCTCTTGCCTTCCTTTCCTGATTTCATACACCTGGGGATCAAGAGCTCTTGCACTTTATGGAAAGTGTCTTTAAAGATCTGCCAGCTCTGTTCTGCTCCCTTGTCCCCGAGGGCAGTTCCCCAGGGGGTTCTATTGACTAACTCCCTGAAGAGCTGGAATTTTGGTGTCCTAAAACTCAGGGTCCTGACTTTACTCTTTGCCTGCCCCATATCCCTCAGGACTGCAGACTCCACCAGTGCATGGTCACTGCAACCCAGGCTGTTTCTCATCCTGATGTCACCAATTAGTTCACTTGTGTTGGTGACCAATAGGTCCAGTACGGCACCCCCTCTGGTAGGGCTCTCTATTATCTGGATTAGGAAGTTATCCTCCATGCACTCCAAGTGTCCCCTGCATTGCGTTTGCTGGATATGCCTGAATGCTATATTAGACACCTGTTTAGTGCAAGGAAAGGACAAAAGCTGTTCAGGAAAATTTTACCTCAGAGAATCTCAACCTAAATTTTTTCTAAAAAAAATCCCCCTTAGGTTTTCTTAATATTTTTCTTTTCTTTCACTCATACCCTTTTCCTTTCTTTTGAGTAAATTTGCTTTTCTTTCAGTCAGGCAAGGCTTCTCCTTAAAGTTTTAGAGCTGTTGCTTACAACTGCAGCACACTTCCTAACATATTTCCTATAATTCCCACTCAAAGGAAATATTAGAAGCAACATGTTTCTTCACCTAATGCTTTTTCTGAAGTGAAAGCATTCTTAGCATTCTTCTCCTCTATATTTTTAATTATCATATTTTAAACGTAGTTTTTTAATTAATGCAGTAATGAGAGCAGATTTTTTCTAGAATGCACTCCTGTTCTAAAGATGCACCTGTGTTTTCCAAAATCCCTTCCTTGCTTTCAACATCATTGAAATTCCTTTGTCCCTTCAAATTAATTTCTTTAGGGATTACAATTGTATTTTATGGCATTCTGTGTAATAATTTTTCCTTGGAAACTGGATTAGTATCTTAGACATTGGCCCCATCCTTACTCTGAAGCTTTCACTGGGAGGACACTCTTATTTAGTAGGTACAGCCTGAGAAGAACTGTGGTAGCTAGGCATATACAATACTCCCCTTACCATAATAATTGTGTTACTTGTTCCCTGTTTAGTGGCTATAAATTATATCATGTCCAGACTAAAATATCTTGCCAAAGAAATGGAGAAGTCCTTCTAGTACCTCCTCTGCCCAGTCCTTGTAGCTATGTTGAATTTCTTGTTGAATGTCACTGAAAACCGTGCCTTTCCCATGAGGACTGGCCACGCCATGTAGCAGCTGAAATAGAAAACCAATCTTTAAAAAAAGATCTAAAGAAACAGCCAATCTGGGTCACACCCATTTAGTCGTGAAGTCTGAGCTTGTTTTCAGTTGTGGAAATATTCAACAATGTTCTGCTGGAAGATACTGGTTTGCAAGCTGGTTTTTCATATCAGGGTTGCGTTGTTTTGTGAGTTTATGCCAGTATGTAATTGGATGTTGCCAGTAGCACTTACAGTTACTTGGCACAGGTGATGCTCCAAATCACTGCTTGTAATGTGACACATCTCAAAGGGCTTTCTCAGTATTTGTTTGGAGACAGCTGGCTATGTTACCTTGACCCAACGAACTTTTTTATCTCTAAAAGGTGCTTGAAGAATTAGTGACAGCTGTAGGCTAGTGTTATCCTTTAGACATCACGGGACATGGGTGTCTCAGTATGTAACTTTGAATGTGGCTGCCCAGAATACACTGTCAGGTAACAGGAGTCTTGAACTATTAACTATGAGAAATAGTCACAGATGAAGTATTCCTTCCCCTCTGTATAGATCCAACACCATATTGATTATATCCTTCTCTAACACAGCCTTTCTGAAAACATTGAATCCAGTTTACTATCAGTTCCGAGCATGGGAAGTCCCTTGTTCATTTCTAGACATAGTGAGATGTCTACTTGTGTTAGATGAGATGACAGGTATGCTTCCCATTCAAAAGTGACAGATGGAAATATCATGCTATCAGCCGCTACTGATAGAAGGAGTACTACAGCATGCAGTTTCTCATGGATAGCCATAAACAGGCAGGCCAATTTAGTTCTCTTAAGGAGTGCTTTGCCACTTACAGGCAAGTCACATTGTCACTTTACATGACAGCCTTTCCATGTTTCTAGTTGCTACATTGAAAATTAAGCTTGTGGTACTATTCTGCTAAAATATCTTGCCAGATATTCCAAGCTTGATTTTTCACTTTTTATGCACAGAATTTTGCTATTAGTTTGCCTTAAAGTCATCATCAAAACAACATCAAAAAACCATAAATCTACAACTGGCTAAGAAACAAACTCTGGTTTCAAGTCTGTATGCCTGCAGCTCCTGATACAGGCCACCACAGTAGTACCAATATAATGTATTTGAATTAGACCCTGTGATATCAAACGTGAACACTGATGCATTCACTGATGCCTTTGCTTTTGTTACAGACTTGGTTTTGAACTTTCTTGCATCAGTCAGTGTTAGATATCACGTTGCTTATGAATTGTTAAGTTCCTTTTATGAAGTCATTGTACACTTCACCACAACTCACACCAAAGGTGAGAATGAATGCTATTCAAAACATAACCAGTGGAGAGTGAAATGCGACTTATATGTTTGGCTAGGGGCTTATATGACAGAAAATGGAAAAGGCAGCAATGCAGGGGGAAAGAATGAGCAGTAAGCCATGAACTGCCAAAGAAACCACACACGGTGTTACAGCAAAAGCAATGCTTGGTGTGCTGTGTAATGGCTGGCAGGATATTTGAAGTTGTGATTGAAGTAACCATCTCCAGTTGCTTGATTCCTTCTGTGTTCAGCGAAACGGGACGTTGTGTTCTTTGCAGATAACTGCGATGGCTCCTCTGTGGCAAGACACATTCATTACTTTCACTTTCCACTGCAACATACCCATAGAATCACACACTCTGACCAGCTATGCAGGTCAGAAGGGTTAGCATTATCAAACATCTCAGATTGAAAGCTTGCTATATTGGGCAGTGCGCATAAGCAAGAAAGACAGACTTCACTGTTAATCTGATCTTCCAGGATAGGAAAGCATTTTGCCCAAGTCATGCACTACGTTGTCATACAGCAGTAGAATCCATGCAGTTATTTGCTGCACAGAAAAAGAAATTTCTTTTCACTTTCTCCAGGCTGGTTCTAATTCTTATTCCACAGAATAAAACAACATTGAAGACTTTTTCTTGAGTGATTCATATTGCTTAGCAAATGTAAAAGGTCTTACAGGTAGTTTATTATCTTCTTTCGTTGCCCTTTTCATTGTTACAAGTTCAGTCTCCAAACAGTTTCAACAGGAGGCATACTTAGGAATGATCTATACCTTATTACCTGCATTTTGCAGAGTGGTAGGACACCTATTTGAGAGGAAAAATGTCAAGAGGAGGTAATTAAGCTCTACAGCTTGATACTGGCAGCCCTCCTTTAGGATGTAACAGATGCCCGAATTCCTCAGGTTGGTAGGCTCTGTCCCAAGCTTCCCAGATCCAGACGTCACAGGGACTGTGTCGTGTATTCATTCAGTGGTGTTTTTCATAGGAAAGGCTCTATGCACGAAAGAAGAAGGAATACTGACTGTTCAGTGCACTAATATATCCCAAATACTGTGTGCTTATTTGATTCTTAAGTGGAAGTATCCAAAAATCACGGATTTGAGAGATGCCAAGAAAGAAGGTTTTCTTCCTACATTTCATTAAGTTATTTTTCTGACCCTGTTTGGAAACTGCTCTTGGCAAGTTATGGAAATGGAAGCTAAGATACAAGGAAAAGGAAATGCTTCACAGATTTTAGGGGTCAAAGAGGGTTTTGATTCACTCTTTGAGTAATATTTTGTCATTATTCTTATTTTATTCAAATTATAGCATGGCTTTCACTGCAGATATTACTGGAATGACACATGAGTTTGGTGTATTTTAATTCTCTCTCTTCCTCTGAAGCATGTCTAGTTACATAAATTGTTACTTTTACTCCCTATGAAAATGTGGTATTTTCTCCAGCTTTTATTAGTATGGGGCAACACTTCTGATCTGGTATAATGCTTTAAATTACCAGATCTATTTTGCATTGATTGGCCACTAAATAAACCTAGACAAAGCCATCTATACTGGAGCTGGACAATTCGGGATCATTAATCAAAGTGTGTTTTTGTTACTGTTTTACTGCCTAAACCTACTATTAACTTGTCACAGCTGAGTTGCTTTTATGTTTTCACACACAGTGTGATGGATTAAACTAGTTAGCTGGCTAGATAGATTATATGTATTAACACCTAACAGCTTTGCTCAAGCACTGGGCAAAGCACAAGGCTTGCCTTATATAAAGCTTTAAAGGATCTGATTTGCTGTGTTTTATTCTGTGTTGATTCTTTTCTCTCGCCATGTCTAAACAATGGAAATAAAGGCACTTTTGAACTGAAACATCTGCTTGTATTTCTTGGGAGGTTCTTACTGAAGTTTAATGGACAGTATCACTGACTTTCTGGTCTTTTCCACTAGCCACATTCTTATTTTTAACAAGATTACTTACAAATTCCTGAAGCAATCTAATTCAATTTGGGGTCAGTTTGCTGCTTTTCATTCTCTTCAGGAGGTTTGGTAGCCTTTTTGCTATTCAGGTCGTTGATTGTGTTACCTTAGTTTGCACTGTTTAATTGTCCATCATCCTGCAGATTCACCAGGATGACTTCACCACTTTTTGGGTGAAGTCATAAAAGTCTAAAATTTATGATCTTAGGACCTTTACAGACCACAACCATGGAAGATGCCACCCAGTAACTAGTCACATGGGCACCTCTATCTGTCTTTATTCTACCTCAACTATATCAGTTTTGACTTAAATGCTTGTTTTACACTGATGTTCATGTATTGATACTTTTTCTGCTTGGCAGTACTTCCTATATTTTGGTTTCTCTGTGGCAGTCATCACTTCCATGGTTTCAAGCCTGACATCCAACTGACTTTCTGAGAGCTCCTCCCACGCTCCCCATCATTCTCAGGAATGGTGGGATATTAGGAGCTTTCCCACCAGACCTCATGGGGTCCAGTACAAAAACTGCAGGCATCCTCCCGTCAGACAACTATGACTATTGTACATGGGTTAAGTGTCATTGCTTGTAAATGTTGGTGGTAGCAAGTATTTGCAATGTTGTACATATAGTACATAAGTACATTTTCCATAAGGAAATACGTTTCCTTTAGCTCAGGTAGCCCGAAGCGGGCACCCTGTGGTATTTAGATTTAACAGCTTGTCCAAAAGGGTAGGTAGCCAGACCTACTGAGCAGAATCAGTAACATGTTAAACCAAATACTAAAATATAATTTCACCCGAACGATGAAAAGACAATACTTAAAAAAGTGGACATGCAGTACAGGGTGCTTACGGTGATTAGCTCTGTATGTTTATTTCTGAGGGGTGCCACCAGTACAACTGATTGTTTTTGTTGTAATCTATACACTTCTAAGGCAGCTCCACCTGTGCCATTATTTCTGTGCAGCCTCATTAGGTTTTACACAGCTGCATGTCAGAAACTAGACATTTGTGTGACTGGCCCTGGGGTTCCTCATACCATCCCACTCCTGGACTTTCCAGACCGCTGCCAGCCTGTGCTCTCAGGGGCCCCTGCTGTGTCTCTGACAAGTCATTACTTAGTCTCAGGTTGCTGGGACTTTACACAATTGGGCTTAAAAATGTCTACGGATGTGCTTATTTATAGAGGCACACGTAACACAGTAACTTTTGGATGTCAAAAGCAATCCAATTACAGCTATGTTGCTGGAACAGGCTACAGCTTTGTTCCTTCGTCCCTGTGCAATTCCTGAACGGTATTTGTTGCTGAACTGCAGGACGAGCAGGTGGAGTACTCTTAGAACGATTGCATAATGAGTTCTCAGCATAAATTCTGGACTGAACCACACTTGTTTTATATTTGTGATCAAAAAGGTCCAGACAGGGCTCCTGGATAGGTGGAAATATTTGAAGCACATACATGAAGAGAAGATCGTCCCTCAGGTAGGGTGAATGACACCAGGTGGGTGAAGTAGACAGTAATGAAGCACATATGGGGAGAGAGAAAAACATCTGTTAAAGTGGTAGGAGAGATTACGGGTATCATGGAAGCGGTTTTTAAAGATGGACAGATACTGTAATATTTCCTGTGCTGAGAGAGCAACATAAGTATGAGAAGGAGGTAGTGGAAAATCTGTCAGATAGCTGGTCAGGGTGATGACAGTCTCAGATTAGACATTGGAGCCAATAGTTTGACTGTGTATCTTAAGAACCTAGAAGGGTGAGGACAGTAATGACAGGAGCTGCTGACTGATGTTATAAAAAAAGGAAAAAAAGGATGATAGTGGGCAAGTGCAAAGTTACAATGACACATAAAAGGACATGTTTAATTTTTCATGAGACTACCAACACACCATTTTTAAAGACGATTCATAAAATCACATATATGTGAAATATGGAGGACATACAGAAGAGCTTTGGTTGTGATAGGGCAGACAGAACAGATAATGCCTTGGATATCCTGTTGTATAAAATATGGTATGGTACAACACAGATGTGAATGCCTGGAGGAAGAGCCAGATCCGAAGTGATGCACAAATCGCAGGACTAGGGATGTGATGACGAGTCTGCCATGTTGATCTTCATGGATGTGCATTAACATAACGCTATTTCAGTGTTTATTTTACACTTCTTATGACGTTCTGATAGGCATTACTGAGAGTCATATCAGTTGCAAACACATTGTAGCATGATAAATAAATACAAGAATCTGATGAACTTTGGTGTTTACCCCTAAAATTTACCAGAGCGTCAAATGTATTTTAAAAAGTAACTATGTAAAATGGGGATTTGGACCTTAGAGAAATAGTATTGCTCCTTTTAACAATAACTGTAGCTAAGTAACTCATTCCTCTAGTTAAATGCCTTTCTAAATCCAAATTTGTGGTAAAATAACAGATTATAAACTAATAAAGGAATAGAATTCTAATCAGAAGTCTGATTACACAGATATTCATTCCTGTTTCAAGGATTTTCTACATTATTCTTAAGAGATAGAAGTAATTTGAAATTAGGAAAAAATTTCCAAGAAGTAATGCGTAAAGTACCCATAAAGTTTGTGTTTGGCTTTGTTTTGTTTCATTTTTCCCCATTAGTACTTTTTTTTTTTTTAAAAAAGGGATGCTTTTAGAAATCAACAGAGTAAGAGGGTAATTTTCCCCCAGTTCTTTTCTCATAAGAAATACATAGAAGAAGTTAAATCCTAGATTCTTGTTTGGGCTGCTCAGTCTTTTCAAGGACATAATGTGATGTGACAGCCACCTTTCATCTTTTGAGAAGTTATTTGGTCTTGTCACTTCAGAGGAAGCTGGGATCTTCACTCAGTTATTCCCTTACCAGAGTAGGGGCTAGGAAGCAGATGAGAAAATGCTCTCTATACAGCCACTTTTCTATTGATCCTTGCAGTAGAACTACTGTTTAAGGTGTAAGTGTGGAATTGAGCACACTTAGGTTAGCAGTAACTTATCATCCCCTGGGAGCAAGGAGGAAAGAGAGAAGAAATTTGTTTCTAGCAGGATTCTCAGGTGCATAATGTCTCTGGGAGACTGTAACTCTTATATTACGCTGCTACAGGCTGCATCTCTGCCCTTGTTGTTAGTTTGCCATGTACGTACGTAAGTTTCACAATATTGCCCTTTAAAATTCTCATCACCTTTAAAGGCAGGTGTGTGAATGAAAAGGAGTATCTAGTAACAATGCCTAGAAGAGATGTTGACATCAAACACAGTGCAAACTCTGTGTGAAAAGAAACAGCAATTGCTGTCCAGAACCACCCTCAGAACTCACTAGTCTCAGATTATTTTACGAAGAATGTAGAACTACTCTGTCAAATTGCCTGATGGTTTTGTGATGTGGATTAATGTCCACTAGAGGCTAGGGTGAGACCATTGAACCTGTGTTCACTTGTTACCTAAGCCAACAATTCTAGCTCACTGTGCCTGAATTGAAAGGTCTGGGTGACTTAATGTTTTAACCCACTGCACTCCCAATATCCCAGATATTATCTCTTTCTTCTGAAGTCTGTAATACCGTCACAATGACTGCCACCTCCTTTGCAATGCAGGAAAACTGAAAGCATAAAAGTAGCAAAGCATTAAACAGTTGAGCAGCTATTATGAGTACCAAAAAAGCACCCTTTCTGAAATGACCAGCCTCAAAAAGTGTTAAAATTTCATCAAATGGATCTTTTCTCAGAGAGCTTAAAGAGAACATGTCATAGTTCCTCCCACGTGAATGGCCTAGCTCCTGAGATCTCCACTGACTTCTGTGGTTTATAAGTGGGCTTATGAGCAAATGTTCTTTCCTGAGAGATCACACAACTGGGTCTATTCCTCTAACTTATTATTCATTACCTCTTAAGATTCCTCAGCAAAGCCAGTCATTTTCGTCCCAGAAAATAACAAGCAGTGCAGCACATCCAGTTATGTTACACTGACAGGATGTCAAGAAAATGAAAACAAATGGCTTGAGTAGTCCTTCAGGGGATAAAGAGTTCAGTTACTAAGATACCCACCAGAAACTGTGATTGAGTCATCTGGGATGATTTTATTTCTTTTTCTTCTGTAGGTTTAACAACATAAATCTCTGTTTTATTGCTAGAGAGAGATATCAGAGAAATTTGGGGCTGCTTTTGGCATGGCCAGAGTTTGTGGACTGCTGTGCTGACAAGTGCTTGGGTAAAGGAAGAAGCAAGAACATTAGCTGTGTCCTTAATTGTTCATGTTTGTGAGCACATGTGTATTTTTAGATTGCCATGCAAAAAGGTGGGTGACCTACTTGGTGATATTTGTGAATGTATTGTTATAAATACAGCATGCCTCCTGCATGCTGTTTCCCTCTCTGAATTTCTATTTGAATCCTTTACATCAGGGCCTAGGGCACTTGAAACGTTAATTAAAATAGACTGGATGAGTTATTAAGGAAGAGGAGTGAAAATCAAAATGGTTTTACCCTATATATGTAGAAGGGAGAATCCTGCTAGCACAAATATGGATCATGGAGACTTGTGCTTATCTTCTCTTAAACAATCTAAGTGAATCAACCTCACTTTTACTACACGTACATAATTCAGATGGGTGAAATGTCTATACTGCTATTCCCTCACCCACAGTTATGGAGTGTTGCTGAGGGTGTGTCGAGGCTTGCTCATATTCGGCTGAAACATATAGGCCAAAGTGTTTGTGCAGGTAATTAAATCCTCTTTACAGAACTTTGTGTAAAGTAAATTGTGAAAGATGGGGATTTATAGCATGATAATTACTCATAGCCAGTTCTGTATTGTACACTGTCAGTTTGTACAAACTAATTTTCAAAGTGGATGTGAAGAGCAACTTCATGACTTCACAGTCTAGGCTCTTGCATGTTAAATTCCCAGCCTCCCAGATTAACATCACCATTAGCAGTGGTGATGGGGAGTGCCAGGGAGATGCATTAGGAGCTACAGATGATTTTCATCTTTTCATTCAGCACTAGCCTACGTCTCACCTAGGCAGTTTGGTGTCCAACCCTTAATTAATACACTTGAAAACGCTAGCTGTAGCCTTTGACTGCTGAATGGAAGCTGTACATGCTCTTATCCTTTACAAGTGCTGCAGAGTGCTGTGGTGGGTTGACCTTGGCTAGATGCCAGGTGCCCACCAAGCTGCTCTATCACAGGGGGAGAAAACATGACAAAAGGCTTGTGGTTGAGGTAAAGATAGGGATAATTCAGCGGTTGCCATCACAGGGAAAACAGACTCGACTTGGGTAAATTAATTGAGTTTATTGCCAATCAAAAGTTGAAGTAGGATAATGAGAAGTGAAAACAAATATTAAAACACCTTCCCCCACCCCTTCCTTCTTCATGGGCTCAACTTCATTCCCAAATTCTCTACCTCCTCCCCAAGAGTGAACATTCATTACTTGCTATGTCTGCTGCTCCTTCCTCCTCATACTCTTCCCCTGCTCCTGCATGGGGTCCCTCTCACGGGACACAGTCCTCCACAAACTTCTCCAGCGTGAGTCCTTCCCACAGGCTGCAGTTCTTCATGAACTGCTCCAGCCTGGGTCCCTTCCATTGGATGCCGTCCTTCAGGAACAGACTGCTCCAGTGTGGGTCCCCCACAGGGTCACAAGTCCTGCCACCAAACCTGCTCCAGTGTGGGTTCCTCTCTCCATGGGTCCAGAGATCCTGCCAGGAGCCTGCTTCAGTCAAGGATCTTCACGGGGTCACAGCCTCATTCAGGCACATCCACCTGCTCCAGCACATGGAGCTCCATGGGCTGCAGGTTGACAGCCGGCCTCACCATGGTCTTCACCACG
>NW_010538361.1:56859-92982 GCF_000687285.1 Phaethon lepturus
CTCACCATGGTCTTCACCACGGGCTGCAGGGGAATCTCTGCTCCAGTGCCTGGAGCCCCTCCTGCCCCTCCTTCTGCACTGATCTGGGTGTCTGCAGGGCTGTTTCTCTTACACATTCTCACTCCTGTCTTCTGGCTGCTGTTATGCAGCAGGTTTTTTCCCTTCTTCAGTATGTTATCCCAGAGGTGCTACCAGCATCACTGATAGGTTCGATCTTGGCCAGTGGAGCGTTTGTTTTGGAGCTGGCTGGCATTGGCTCTGTCTGACATGGGGGAAGCTTCTGGCATCTTCTCACAGAAGCCACCTCTGCAGCTCCCTGCTACCAAAACCTTGCCACACAAACCCAATGTATCCACTGCATCTTTCTAAAATCATGAAGAAAAACATCCTGTTTGTCCCTCTATGTCCTGGCTTTGGATAGGATAGGGTTAATTTTCTTCCTGATATCTGGTATAATGCTGTGTTTTGGATTTGGGATGAAGATAATGTTGATAACACACTGATGTTTGTAGTTGTTGCTGAGCAGTCAAGGACAGTCCAGCTTCTCGTGCTGGCCTGCCAGCGAGCAGGCTGGGGGGGCACGGGGAGCTGGGAGGGGACGCAGCCAGGACAGCTGACCCAGGCTGGCCAAAGGGATATTCCATACCATATAACATCATGCTCAGTACATAAACTGAGGCAGTTTGCCAGTAAGGTGCTGCGGCTTGGGAACTTGCTCGGCATCAGTCAGCAGGTGGTGAGCAATTGTGCTCTGCATCACTTGTTTTGTATATTCTTTTATGATTATTATTATAACAATTTTTATTATTCTGGGGTTTTTTTTCTTTTTTTTTTTTTTTCCTTCCCTGTCCTATTAAACTGCCTCTGTCTCAACCTACAAGTTCTACCTTTTTTTCCGGATTCTCTCCCCCATCCCACTGGGGTGGGCGTGGTAAGTGAATGGCTGTGTGGTTGTTTTAGCTACCTACCAGGTTAAGCCACAACCCTCTGTCATATGGTCAATTCTTCAGGTCAGTAGGATTTAGACTGCTAGGGAATCATGAAATTAAAGCCAGAGCTATGCAAAGTTTTACTCACTTTGTTACAAAAGCTTTGCTTATGGTCACAGTTTGCAGGAAATTTCAGGAAAACTCAGGAAACACATGATGACATGAGTTCTGTCTGGTTTCAGAGCAAAAATTGTCCTCTCTTGTCTTCTTAGGAAGGACACGTGGCAAGTTTGTGGTTTATAAGTGGATGAAAGAAAGTAGATATTATTTCCACCTGTTATTATTTGAGCAGTAGTCTCACATTACTGTAAAATAATGTCTTACTATGTTTATGGCATTTTGAACTGCATTTATGGCATTTTAGACTATAGATTAATTTGTGATAGGTTTTCTTAGACCAGAAAATATAGAGAAGCCTTTAAATATTGAATATAAATTGAAAACATATCTAGAATTTTCAGCCATATTTTCTACCTCCTTCTATGAAAATTACAAGTATTTGAAAGGAGGCTGTTGAAATGGGAGTGCCACTTCAGTTATATTGTGCTGTAACTCACATGGCACTTCAGTAATATTATGGATTTTTACAAGGCAATTCTTCCTAAAGGTTATTTTATATTCCCTGTTTTCAATCAGCCTTATAGGAGCTGTAGCACTGGTTTAACTATTCTTTCCATGACCCTCTTTTCCAACAGCTCACATCCAAAGCAAAGAGGAAAATTTCATATATACTGGAGCAGCCATCTGTATATGACATGTTTAGGTCTCTTAGAGTTCTGACTTTTTGAAGGTATTAATTAGCCCCTGAACCACATCATATTTTGAAGGAATTTCAGTGATCGAAGGTTATAGAGGGGAATAGTTGATGCAGATATTTTCTCTCTGCTATTATAATTGTCTTTTCATTAACAGTGTATTGACCTTCAACAGAAAGTATCTTGATGCCTGCTTAAAATATGGGCACTCTTTATTAAACACATTATATTATTTCTCCCATTGCTAAGTGTTAGTGAGGCAGATAGCTGAGATATTTAAGATAATTTGGAGGATATGCTGGAATGACTATTCATTTTTTAATAAATGGTTTAATGCAATCCAAGATGCAGTGGAAGACCAAGCAGTTAAGTTACTGCTAACTGTGGGGGACTTTCTATTGTGTTTGTTCTAAGGAGAGGCATAAATTTAAAACACCATGATTAGGAAAGCAAGCTCTTTATTTCTTGCCAAACTAGACCTTGTATATTGGATTTTAAAGGTTTTTCTGTGTATAGTGTTCTTTAAAAGCAGCTGGAGAACAGATGCCACTGTACTGGGCAACCTTTCCTCTTTTGACTGTGGTAAGATATACTGCCTGAGATCATGGGCATTTTATTTTGGCTCTTCCTGAGCCAGTAGTGAGTATTCATTGACTGCTCAGGACTGAGCAAGTCCCTATTATCAGGCACTCTGACATTGCTTAAGAGATCTTTAAATCAAGACTCAGATGTCTTTCTAAAGCAAATGTTGCAACTGAAGCAGAAATTATGAGGTTGATGCAGGAATAGCTGGATGACATTTATGATTTCTACTATGCAGGAGGTCAGATGTTCATAATTCTTTGAAGTCTATGAGTTTCTCCTCTCTTAGGGGATGCACTACTCCCCCCATGTGATTAAAGACTATATTATAATGCTACTCAGAGATATTCCTTGGTATGCTCATATGAATAACTAATGTCAGATGACCTTGTTTGCCACAGTGTGCAGAGATGCATTTTTGTGTGTGTGTGCAGTCTTTTTCCAGAGAAGGAAATAAATTTCTAAAGGATAGAAGAAAGACTCAGCAAAAGGTTTTTACTTCAAAACAAAATTGTTTTTATTTTCTTCTCTGTCCTCACCAGACAACACCTGAGAAATCCCTCATTTTTCGCCAGACTGCCCTGCTGTTAAAACACACGGGATTAATGAATTGCGAGTTGTGCTTGAAAAATGCACTGATAACCTAAGGACCTCCAGCCACGGAGGCCCAGGCTGTGAACTTCCTGATCCTGAACCCAACTTTTACATTACCATCTTCAATAGCTCATTGATGGTACTAGCAAAAAGTGTGTCATCTTTAAATTTTAAACTTTAAACATCCATTAAGTATGGATGAGAAGTGGAATCTCACATCAGGATACTAATTCTCATTAGACATATATTCACTCATTTTTACCCCTTTACAGTTGTACCTGTCAGCATATGCCTTTGTGCCACGGTGCAAAGCTGTGACCTTGTCTGTTAGTGCCATAGCTGGTACTGCGAAGGACATTGTGTTTATTATACACCCAGTACCTTTGTGCCTGTGACTGTTGTGACGGTGTTTTAGTGTTCCTGAGATTTTTTTACAACAGCCTTTAAATTCCATTTTAATAGAGAAAAAACTGTGTAGCTAGGATATCTTTTCATATCTGCTTAGTCTCAGGCATGGTAATATGACAGCTTAGTGTAATGTTTATATGCAGTGTCTGCAGATTTCCAACTCTCCTATGGAATGTGATTCCGAGAATTTATATGTGTTTTTTTTCAGTACAAGCTTTACCTTTACTAATTTTGGTTCCCCATGCCCCTTTTGTGTATTACAAACTTTGTTACTGGAAAATCTCCATACATCTTAATAAACTGGTGAAGTAACTGCCAAAGCAATCTACATGCATATCCTGAAAACTGTGAAATGTAAATGTTTTTCATCAGAAAACAGATTTGGTAAAAGAATTGGTCAAGCATTTACCTCTTTGAGGTGGCACCAGGGATGGATTTAAAACATAGTTGTTCTTGCTTTATTTATAATTTTTGCTGCTATTAACCTTTCAGGTTTTGTCTAAACAAATCTTATTCAAGGGTAAAACACTAAAGCATCAATAATGTGTTTTGCCCTCAAAAGCTAGAGTTGAACAGAAATGCTTGTTTTTCAGTGCAGATGACTCCTTTTGGAGAGCAATTTTTGTGTGATTTTTGCAAAATCTAGTATTTGCTGAAAAGAAGGTCCAGACTTATCTTTGTTTGTTTACACTTTTTTTTTTTCTGTCTCTGTGTGAGTATTTCAGCAGTTGTTTCACTCCTAGTGAAAAACACCTAGTGTGAAGTTACAATCTCCATCTCCTATTTTCCTAGATACCTCCTTTTAAAAGCACATTTGGCTTATGCAGAGCATGGTCAAGTGCTGCAGTATATTTCGTTCTGATCAGGCCATTTGTTCACAAAGATTTCTCTTGTCTCCAAAATCCCAAACTAAGAAAAAAGCCATCATTTCCTGCCTTAAAAGGACTGTAGAATTGAAAAGACAGTATGAAATAGGCATTTGGATTCCTCACTCAGAGCTAGTATAGGTCCCTTTTCTTTTGAACTTAGTTTCCTGGAGACTGGTGGTGTTTGTGGTGTAATTTCTGCAAGCGACTGTTGGAGAAGTAGCCCATTAGCTCATTTCAGATGACTTTGTGGATCATCACCAGCCATGGGTAAATCTGGAGCAGCACTCAGAGGTGACAGAGTGCCTGTTTCATGAACCTTACAGTCTGCACCTTTTTGCTGAGTCTGAAACCTGCCATGAATCCCCTTGCTACCTTTTCCAAAGTCTAAGCAAAGACTGACATGCAATGAGAGATTAAGAGAGTGGTGAAGTGTTAGATCATAACTTGCCTCTGGTCTAGTGCTAAATATGTCCCCAATACTCTGAAATGTAGGAGATGTCTCTGCAAATTAATTTGTGAGTACTCTTACTCTGTAGTGCTGTAGAATCTTTTTTCCAATTTAGAAATCGAGTGTACCATCAGCAATGACTATTTATTGACTGATTATCTGACTAATGTCAGTAGTCAGTATGTTATTGCCTAGATATGACTTTTTCAGATAGGGACTGATGGGATCTTCTTCATTTCTCTATCTATTACTGTTAATGTTTCTCCTTCTCCAGTCAACTCATTGAATCATGCAAATTACAGCATTGCTAGAGAAGTCTCTAGCTCAATTTGTTGCCATATCTGAAACAGGTAATTCCTTGGAGACTAGCAGAAAACACATGCAATAAGTGTCAATAAATGACAGCTTTCTCCTTTTATTCAGTGACCAATTTCACAACACAGCTGTTAAGTTAATTCCCTCTTGTCATTCCTAATGTAAAGATACAAATGCTGATTACCTGTTACTGCCTGGATTATTTAGAAAATAAAATCTATGTCTCTGGTTGGTGTGATTCTGTTCTTGCAGCTACCTCACTCCTAAATTCTCTCATGACAGCTGGGCATTTAGAAGAAGGATGTGAAAGTCCCTTTTTTGATGGATATTTTTACTTTTTCAGAAAATAGGAGCACCAATTATTCACATGTTTTTAGTCAGGGCATAGTTTAAATCCAAGAAGTCCTGGATCAACACTGCTTAGGTTTTCCAGGAACTTCTTAAAAGATGACTGTATTCAACACTAGGAATGTAGGTGGTTATTGTCTGGTGGAACAGATTGGGGAATCTGTGCTTTAAAAGGATTTCCAGATATGTGGTATTTTCAGGGAGGTTTTGATGTATTGTTCTTTTGCAAATTGTGAGCACTCAGGGTTGATAAAATAACGTACTGCGGTGGATTGCTCCTCGGGGCAGGATTTGGCAGCATAAGTAGAGGCTGATATGCAGAATCTCTTCGTTTGTAATACAACCTCAGCATAAGCTTGGAAATTTTTTTATGTACCATCCTGTCAGTAAAGCCTTTGTTTTTTGCCATCAACACTCTTGTCTGAACTAGCCTTTGTTACCTGACATCTGTTTGGATCCAGAGTCCTGGCCTGGACTCATCTTTTTTACTTTGAATATGCAAATGTTGCCAGTTTAACAAATATGCATCCCTACTGCACAATAGTATAAAATATATATACTAGCCTTGTCACATAAAATATTGGCTCAGAAATGTATAGCGCAGAAAAATATTCTTCAAACATCCCCCCTTTTTCAATCATGTATAGATCTTGGCTGATTTTCCTTTCTCTGTATCTTCTCTGAGAAGATACAGGCAATGTCTATGCAGTTCCAGTTATATTTCTTTTGGATTAGAATAAAATATTTTTTCAGTCTCCAATGTTTGCAGGTACATGCAGTGCTCAGCACTGACAATGTCAGACAGTAGTCAATTTGAGGATGATGGAGGATTAGAAGCAGGTTCTGCCACTCTAATCTGAGGAGTGCAGTAAACTTCATATTCTGTATTCTGACACTGTCTGTTGGAAATAAAATCAAAGAAAAGGGGGAAAAGTGCTCAACCTTGGTAAATGTCAGCTGAAGTTGCTAAAGCTTTCTATATATCAGGTTACACCTTTACCCTGGGAGGTATTTCAACTTCACCATCTTGGATTTACAGAAAAAAAGAATCACCATCAGTATGGGACTAAATCAATGAAAATGAAAAAATTCATTGTTAGCAAATTTCAACTTGATTTCTGACCTTTTTCCTTTAAAGTCTATTGTTGCTCAGAGGACTTGTAGGCTGATAGGTATATTGCGTGACAAGTATTTTCTGGAAGAGAGGTGATAGAAGCAATAAATTGGAGACATTCTAATTGTTTTCGAAGTAAAAAATACATGCTTCAAGTTCATGCACAAACCCTCTAACATGAATGGAGGTCAATAACAACTAGTAATGGTTATCTATTTAAGGGGAAGAAAGCTTGTTTCATCCTCCATCTGTTTGAGACAGGAGGCTTTTTTTCCCCAAACTGCCACAGGATATCCTTAAGAAGTCAATATTTAATAGCGAAGCTGAAGGCACTATGTGAAAAACATAAATACTAGAATTTAAAACACTCTAACAAGAAACACTGCTATCTTAGAAACCTCACAGTATTTTCTTGGCTACTTTGAAATTATTTTCTGATTTTAGTACAGTTTCAGGTGGATGCATAAGACTGTGCTAGACCCAAGGATTGATGATATGGATGGATGTCAAAAAGTGAATCTGTTTGCTAATTAATAGCTCTGGTCCATGTGTTTTGAATATTTCCACAGACCAATAGATTTTTGGAAAACAGAGAACTTACGCAAAGTGCTCCAGAGTTTACAGAATCACTCTTTTATGTTTTCTGTGGGAAGAAACCAGGGAATGATATAGTGAGATGAATGTGACTACAGGAAATTGAACTGTATTTCCTGGTTTTAAGCAAATGTACCAAAGGAAAAAAGCAGTATTCATCAATAGATCTGTCGCTCACTAATAATTACCAGGATCCTTCCATGTGGTTTGCACAAGTGTTTACCTTAATAACAGTGTAGGTTTTCGTTGTGCTGTCATAATGCTGTATTTTGTTGTAGCAACTCTAAGAGTATGAGTTATATGCAGTTAAGTCTTGGTCACTGGTCCATGGTTGCACCTGAAGCAGAATAGTGCATGTGTTTTAGCATTATTTTTTAATATTTTCATTAAATAAAGGAAGAAGAAGAGGTAGTCATACAATCAATCTCCTTTTTAAAAGACGGGGCTTTAGACCACACTCAAATACATTCTGCTGTTGATTTTTGATGTAATACTTATATATAAATAATATTAATGTTAAGAAAGTCTCTGCCTTAAAAGAAAGACCAACACAAGAATTCTAAACGTTGAGAGAACTAATTGCCAGACTTTACTCTATGGCATGTCTTTATTCAAAACATGACTCGTTGGAAAACTGAAAGAAAAATAAATGTTATGGGGTTTTTTTACTACAAAAATGTCAATCAAATTATTTACATTCCAAGATGAACAGCACTACAAGTCCTAAATTTATCACAACAGAGAGAATAGCTGAATTACACTTAGTAACAAATATTTTATAAAGAACAACTCTTACCAGAGAAGTTTTGGGGGTTTTAAGATAGCTAATTAAATGACATCAATTTAATACATTTCCCACGTACACTGTAAATGAAGGATTTGACCATGGTTTAAGCATTTGATAATTACTTTGATGCTTATTTTAAAGTATTTCTTTCAAAAACAATGCTTCCTTCTTTCAAAAATAATGCTAATCAGCTGAAATCTTGCCAGAGGTTTAGGTTTGGCTTGCATACTTCAGGTGCCACTGAACACTAAAAGAAGCGTTTGGTGCCTACGCTAGAGATACCTGATGCAGAAATTTAACGCTGAGTAGGAAGGTACACTCCTAAAACCACCGCAGGCAGGTGAGCAGGCTGGTGCCGGCAGGCAGGGCTGGGGTTGCTGCGCACAGCTCAGAGGCACCCGCGGGGACCCGAGCTCTGCCTTGTGCGAGCATCTTCACGTCGCCGCACTGCGCGCAGGTACAAATGAAGGGTTACCATTACACGTCCAGCAGAGGAGACAGATTTTTTGTCACGATATGAAAAAAGAAGGAAAAACATGAACTCTAGAGACAAATCACAAGGAAATTAAAATGACGGAGAGGAAACAACTGAAGGAACCAGAGTGCTTTGGAAGATTTTGGGGAAAAAAGATTTACAAGTGCCATACAAGCAGGCAGTGGGTTAAGAGGATAATGAAAGAAAATTAAAGGTAAAAGTACGTAGTTCGATCAAGGCTAAGAAATGAAGGGAGCTCAGTTTGTTACTTTTGGACTCTCCAGCAAAGTCTATCCATGCAGGGAAGAGGAATGCTGCTAAGGGAGAGTTTTGCTGCCTGGCTTTTAGTGGAAGAGGCTCCCTGCTATGACCGTGTATCTCTGGACAGCAGAAGGATCTGCCACCACTTTGATTCAATTCCAGCATTGCCAGCCTGTGGCTTCAGACTGAACCTTGAGTTATAGATGATTGGTGCTATATTGCCTTGTGAACAACAGTCTTAAAAATCTCACGTTCCTTAGGAAATAATCCTTTAGTCATATGAGCACAGGCTACATTATTTTACCTGAGTCCTTCTCCACTTTTAACTGCTTGCACATTACTTTCAGGTTTTGTCAGTTTAGCCCTTTAAAATAATAAAAAAAATTTTAAACTCAGCTTTTTTTTTTTTTATTTCTTACTGCCTCAGTCCTACAAACTTCATTAGTATGTGACAAACTGGATCCATATGACTCTAAATCCCGTGGCAGAAGGATGCAGCGCATCAATTCAGAGCTGTTTTTCAAGTGTCACAGAGTAGCTGGTTTTCCACTCAGTGGAACTTGAGAGTGCCAATTTGCGTCAGATTGATGAATTATGTAAAACCTGGTTTCCTTATGTATAATTAATCACCCCAAACAAAGGAAGAAGTTTTAATTAATTTGTGATGATTTTTACCTATTACCTCCAAAGTTACTTATTAAAATTAAAACCTCCTACTCTGAAGACCTGCTTCTTGTTAAAAATGTGGTCAGTCTTTGTTACCAGCCTGTTGAAAGATGCAGAAATTAAAAAAAAAAATGCAGTCTATAGTGTTTAAAGGAATTTAAGGTGATACATTTGAAACATCGGCAAGGGAACCTGTACCCACAATAATTTAATGTAGGAGTAAGTCAGTTGCCTGAAAGGCTTCATGAAAGGAGTGCATACATACATGATCAGAGGCATCAATAGTTGAGCATGTGATCCTTTTTTTTTTCTTTTGAGCAGCAGATGTCATAACATAAAACCTGTGATTAATTTTACAATTCTATGTAGGTACACTATAGACTGTTCTTCAGATGGATGTCTGACCTCCCTGTGCTTCATTTTGCAATGTTGCTTTACTCCACTTTCAAAATAATGCATATTTCAATGACCATGTAAAAAAAGTATTTCTATTAGGGCTTATTCATTTGTCATGTGAACAAAACTCAAAATAACTCTGCAGCCAACAGATTCCTCACTGTGGAAAAGCCTTACAGTGGGAGTTAGTTTCAGTGAGAACACAATAGGCAGGTTGATATTTTCTCTCAGCCAGAGGTACAAATTAGGTGCCTGAGGCCACCTGAATGTTGAGATCAAGTTTTTCTTCGCTACCACTCTCCTTACTTCCTTCTCTCACTGAATGCATGATAAACTACAACGTTTGATGTACTCATTGTCTCCTTTTGTCTTGGTAAAATGCAAATAAAAACCTGCACTTTTTGAAAAAGCTACGTATATAAACATTGCCCATAAACTTACAATGTTGCACTGTGCAGATAGGACTGTCTATCCTGCTGTGTACAAATAATTGGTTATGAATACCTGGAAATCAAAGTGATCTATCTACTTCATATCCTAGAATTAAGAACTGAAATCTCTGCTGAGGTGCCGGAATAAAAGATTTTTTTAAAAAAATGAATTAATGTTGAAAATAAAAGGACACAACTTTCCTCTCTATTCACTGAAGATACTCAGGAGAAATGCCACTTGTATTATATTGGCCCAAAATCTGTGCAAGTGAGAGATGAAATCAAGTTGATTGACTTCAACAGGAAGAATGTGTACTCTCTGGAAGCTATCCACTATATTTAGCAATCTACATTTAAACTGTCTGTTTAAGATTTTGTGCTCAGTGTGTCTTATTCAGGAGTGAAACGTAAAGCTGGAAGGCCAAATGCCCCTCTGGAGTACATCAGTATAAATGAAAACTCTCTGAAGTCAGCAGTGTTGGTACCAATGAAGGAAATGCCAGAAATAAGCAAAGGTATTTTGTTCCTTCAGGAGTTTGCTCCCTTTTGATAGCGTGGAGGGCACAAGTTTGATGAATGTTATTCCCCTGCTGACAACAGAGATTGATTCTAATGACCAGAAACTTAACAGCTAACTTCTTTGAGCAAAAAGCAAGGTAGTTTCTCTTTCTGCACATTTTTGTACGTACCCCTGCTGTATCTAATGTGCACCTTTACAAAAACTTTTCAGAGAAAAAAAAATTTCTGTATTTAAAATAAAGCTCAAATGAGTAACAATTTTTCTGGTAGATGCTTTGGGTACACTAGCAGGTAATTCTCATTTATTAATAACGTGAAGATTATGAATTTGGATTCAATGTTTACTTAAAAGCATTCAAAATTTTGTAATATATTTTCCCTAATTTATGAGCATTAAATGAATTGGAATTGAAAGGTCTCAAGGAGTCACAGCACAAGAGAGATTTTTCAGATCACCTAGTAACTGTATTTCTGTATAACATGTGAGCCTATGCTTTCTTAAACAAACATGACGTACTGTTCACATCAAACCCACCATCTCTCCCTTCCCCCCCCAAATGTATGCTGCACCACAGTAACATGGTTGCCTTAGGTTGTTACAGAGTATTGGGTATGCATCATAGGGTATTACGATGCATGAAGAGATTTCACACAATGGGATGTATACAGGACTACTCTACAAATTAAAAAGAGTTCTTCATTTTATAAGAAGCAGATATTATCTTCTAAATGGACTACAGAAAGTGTTAACTTGAATGTTAATATGATTTACAAAATGATGCACGCTGGTACGCCTAGCTGTGTTCTGTAAGGAAAAACAAGGAGCTGCTTTTAGCTAAACTTTAAAACAGGTTTTATGCATTAAAAAAATCTATGTTAGTTATTCCCTCAGGTGTTCTAAGATCAGAATTGGGAAGAAACATTTTTTTAAGTCAATCATGTAAAGATCTCACACTTCCTCCAACCAAAGATCTCTCTGTAATGTTATACCTCAGCATTCTGCATGCCCCAGTGGACATATCACGGATATATCATGAAGGAATTATAAAACGGTGCCTATTCATCCTCTTTACTTTGCACAAAAAATGCTGGTCGCATGTTTGAAGTTGTGTTTGAAGCACACCATGTTCTTCCCCTCTTATTCTAGTCTTTCTCAAAGTATTGCCTAAAAATGTTGTCAGAGACAGGATTCTAGACCAGAAGGAACTTTGATCTGATTCAGAGTGACTCAATCTGATTATAGTCACTGTCAAGGGAGACTACAGTTTTGTATATTTTTGTGCCTGACTGTCATGTTTTCATGACACTTTAATGGAGTTATATACCCATTTATTCCTTTCATGTAAATGCTCACTAATAAAATGACAGCTTACAGCACAAAGAACAAGTTTTCTTCCAAGGCTTATTTGTGGTTATTCAGCTTCTCTTACAGTTTTTCTCCCAAATGTTTCCACATTGTTCTTGCAGTTGGGAACTGGGCTCAACAGTGTGGTGTTGAAATAGTGGTCTCACCAGTGCCCTCTAGAAAGGCAAAGAAGCAGTCATGCCTGAGCCTGCCTGTCTTCTGATACTCCCCCACAGAGGAGCATTTTTACCGTATTTTGTGAAGTGCTGCAGGGGGTGTTTATGATGAAGTGGCTACCCGTGAGGACACAAGAGCACTCTCAGAGTCACATCTTCTGGATGATCTCTTGCACTCTGTGCTCACTCCCATCTTGTGTGGTCATGTACCAGAGACTATTCTGGTACTTGGTGAGTGGGTCTGACATATGCATTAAAGATCATACAGATTGCTAGACGTTGATGTGAGGTTTTCCCCTGTCAGAGTAACAAACCTATGGTTTATGGTCTTCTTCTTCTATGACTTAAACTATGCCAACTGGAAACCTTGGGCACATCTAACATGTTCTTTTCCCTACCATTACAGACACCTCAAGCATAAGTGGCATCTTAGCTTCTTTTTATCTGTCCTGATGCACATAGCTAAAATCTGAAGCAGTCTGAAATGCTTTGGCATGATCAAAGCCTTTGACCTTAATGTAATGAAACTCATCTGTACTGTATTACCTTTAATTAAACAATTTCAGACTACATGGTCTGAGTACTTCTGGTATAAAACTATTTTTAACTTATTAAAATAGTTTAATCTCTTAAAAAAAAAAAATTTGAATAACTTTTGAAACATAGCCACTCATTTCTTCCCAGACTCCATGTTCTTTGAAGACTGATTTATTACTGACTCTTTAACTGAACATTTGAACAGTTTTTTTCCTAAACTTTGTATCCAAAATCTGTATCTCATCTGGTCTTTATCTCACAGTTGTGATAAAGCAAGAGAGACCATGTTAATGATTTTAATTGAGGATGATATTTTCTCTTCTGAATCGTTTTCAGATAAAGAATGTATAGCATATGCTCTTTTGATCTATTCAGAGAAACAGCGAACTCCGTAGTTTGCTGTCAAGATAATTTAAACAAGCACCAGCAGAGCTTTAAGAGATATTAGAAACCTGAAGATCCCAAGAAAAATGGGTCATAGGACTGTCTAAAGTGGAGCACACTTGGCTTAAGTACTCAGAAAAGTCTGTTTCTGAATCGTTCTGACTCCAGGCCACACCTGGAGTACTGTGTCCACTTCCATATGAGAGGGACATGGACATACTGGAGAGAGCCCAGCGAAGGGCCACATCGATGATTGAGGGGCTAATATGAAGCAAGGCTGAGAGAGCTGGGACCGTTCAGCCTGGAGAAGACAAGGCTCAGGGAGGTCTTATCAATGCCTGCAAATACCTGAAGGGGAGTGTGCAAAGAGGAGCCAAGCTTTTTTCAGTAGTGCCCAGCAGCAGGACAGCAGGTAATGGGCACAATGTGAAACACAGGATCAAGAAACACTTTTTCACCATGAGGGTGACTAAGCCCTGTTGCAGGTTGCCCAGGGAGATTGCGGAGTCTCCACCCTTTGAGATACTCAAAAGTTCTTCAGACACAGTCCTGGGGAACTGGCTCTAGGTGGTCCTGTTTGAGCAGGAAGGTTTGGACCAGATGATACCCAAAGGTTCACTTCAACCTCAGATTTTGTCTGATTTTGTGTGGTCCCTTTTGAGGCCAATTTGCCATTTCTAAGACCAAGATGTACAAGTGTTTCACATTTTTCCAGAGCAGTATTTTAAACCACTATTGTCTGAGTGTGACATAGGTAGCAGTGGCCTGGATGAAGGTATTTTTGTTTGGTTTCTGCCTCATTTCCTATATTGTAAAAGACATATCAAGGGGAATTTTCTGCTGTTTTTTTTAATGATCTTGCTGAAACAACATGTCCTTCTCATGCTTTCTTTGGGAGTTCTGTGGAGATAATATCTAACTTCACTGCTATTTATCTGCCACCTTTTTTTTTTTTTTAATCTCATAGCTTTTAAATATAAATATTCACATGATGTTTGGCCACTCATCCCTTGTTGGCTAAGTGTCACTGTCCTCTTGTGTAAAGAGCTTCTCTCCTTAGCAAGCCTACATCAGATATTTTTTGTTTTAGCTTCACCAAGTTTTTCTTTGACAAAATTTTTTTTTGCAAATACTGCAAAGATAATCTGACTAGTGTCACTGCTGATATACATGTATACAACATACATAGTATGGAAATTAATCTTACTAATGACTAAATGAAGAAAAAAAGTACTTTATACTAACCAGAAAGTCAGACTCATTGCAAAAAGATAGGAAAAAACCAGCAAAAAAGATAGATCTGAACTGATTTAGGTCATCCACTTGACTGAAGACAAAAATTTATACTAGTAAGCTTAAAAATAAAGACCCTAACAAATGCATGAGTTGTAGGCAGAAAAAAAAAATCACCTTGGGAAACAGGGTTAATCATAAATAATACACCAAAGCTATTTGAGCAATCTTTGGCAGGAGTAAAAAGACACTCAGAGGAGTTGGGATTATAAATTGGTTAATGCTGAGCATTAGGGGGATCATAGCTGGAACCTACATGTTCAATTCTAGGAGCTATATTTTAGGAAAGAAATTATGGAGCATGAAAGGTCTGAGGCTGAAAGATCAACATGAATCAGAGTTTCAGAGATCTTAATTATAAAAATCATTCAGGTGTGGCCTTTGAAATACAGACTCAAATAAAAGGAAATTGGAAACCATCTTCTAGACATATTTTATGGAGGACCTCACAGACAGCAACTGCTGCCAGGCAGAGGTTTAAGCTAGTTAGTTACTGCTGTGGGCCAACCATACCCTGAAAAACATTTGCTTCCTCACCATTCTCTCTTGTTTGCTCCCTTGGAAGCAGTTCCAAATATTTCTCAGGTTCAACAAAATTGAGTTCCTCGTGAAAAAGATGTTATTTATAGAATGTAATTAAATCTTCTATCTAACAAGCCAAGTTGATAAATTCTCTTGTCTTTCAGAAGCATAAGTAGAGTCAAATAAAGGTTGAGTGGAAAAGGCAAAATATTGTTGAAGCAGATTATTTTCTTAGAGTACCTTGTTTGTTCAGCAGTATGCTCACTTGTTCACAAATAGCAGTGGCTGAAAACAGTGAACAGGCATTATGCCCTTTCCAAAGCATTCATCTCAGCATTTGTGTCTGCTTTCAAGGAGGTTGCTGTGGTCAAAATGACTGGCTAAAGAAAAGAAGGCAGAAAAAACCCTCTCCTAGTGAAAAAGTTCTTCCCTGAAAAGAATTTGCAACAGAGCAAAACATCACAAACAGAAGCACAGAATACTATTCTTCACTTACTAAATAAAGTAAAAAACTCCACCCTTACAGAGTCAGTATAATGCTACTGCCCATGTCTGCCACTGTAACAACATTAACATGTGGTCAAAGACTACATCAAAACTCATTTTGCAGTGTGGCATCAGGCTAAATGCAGTAAACTAACTCATTTCTGTGTGGCACTGGCTAATTAAAAAAAGGTTTGCAAATATGGTTTTCATCCTAAACTAGGTTGAATTTCTGTATTGCTTGTGATTCGTGTAATTAAAAAAAAATTACGGAAAAAATTATATGATGAAAAATAAACTTCTCTGCTGTTCCCCCACCACGTCCCTTCTTCCCAATGTGAAGTACCTTGGAAGTCAAAACTGAATGTTCATATGTCCCTGGAAAACATATGGCAATTCTTCCTCTCAGGACTCTGAAGGAGACTTTCCTTAATGTGTTTCAATCTTCTGTATTTCATGACAGAATGTGCACTCAAAATGTAATTGGTCCACTCAGCTCAGAAGTTCATCTTCTGACTCGGGAAAGGGTTGTCCTTCAGGTGAAGCAAAAGGAGAAGAAAAAACCTTTATTGTTTTCTTCTCAGATGATTTCCTTAAAATTGTTTTGAATGTGGATGATAGTGTGGATGAGGAAAAACAAGCTTTCTGTATATAGCTATGACGAACTGTTGTATCTAAGAATAGGTGAGCAAGGTTTATAGTTTTTCATTGGTAAGTGTGGAGGAACAAATATGCAGGCACTCTAACTGTCTTGTCTTTTCAGGAGACAGTTTTCCCCTCCTGAAAAGAGGAGAAAGTTAATTATTTGAGATAGTCATGTCTAGAGGATGAAGGTCACAGTTACTGCAGTTTATGTCATGATTGCCTGCTGCAATTGAGCTTAAAAGGAGGAAAATATTAATTTTTAATTTTCATTTTCATTCACCTGAAAGTGATCTAGCCACATCCAAGATGCAGAAGGCAAAGCTAGGGACTGGTAGAATGAAGAACAGAATCACAGAATCACAGAATCACTAGGTTGGAAAGGACCTTCAAGATGATCAAGTTCAACCATTAATCCAGCACCACCATGTCCCCTAAACCATGTCCTGAAACCACCCACTGTAGGAGAAGACCAGGTTTGAGACATCTAAGGAACCTGAAGGTGCACAAGTCATAGAACCATAGTATCATAGAAAATTTTTGGTTGGAAGGGAATTTCAAAGGTCATCTAGTCCAAACCCCCTTAAGTGAGCAGGGACATCTTCAACTAGAGCAGGTTGCTCAGAGCTCCATCCAACCTGACTGTGAAGGTTTCCAGGATGAGGTATCTACCACCTTTCTGGGCAACCTGTTCCAGTTTTTCACCACCCTGATTGTGAAAAATTTCTTCCTTAGAGCTAGTCTAAATCTACCCTCTTTTAGTTTAAAACCATTTCCCCTTGTCCTATTGCTACAGACCCTGCTGAAATGTCTGTACCCATGCTTCTTATATGACCCCTTTAAGTACTGAAAGGCTGCAATAAGGTGTCTACAGGCTGAACAACCACAACTCTCTCAGCCTGTCCTCACAGCAGAGGTGTTCCATCCCTCTGATCATTTTTACGTCCCTCCTCTGGACCCACTCCAACAGGTCCATGTCCTTCCGTGTGCTGAGGGCTCCAGAGCTGGATGCAGGACTCCAGGTGGGATCTCACTGGAGTGGAGGGGCAGAATCACCTCCCTCAATCTGCTGGCCATGTTTCTTTGGATGTAGCCCAGGATATGGTTGGCCTTCTGGGCTGCAAGAACACATTGCTGGCTCATGTCCAGCTTTTCATCCACCAGTGCCTCCAAGTCCTTTTCGGCCGTGCTGCTCTCAATCCCTTCATCGCCCAACCTGTACTGGTACTGGCGATTGCCCTGACCCAGGTGCAGAGCCCTGCACTTGGCCATGTTGAACGTCATGAGCTTCTCAAGCTTGTCCAGGTCCCTCTGGGTGGCATCCTGTCCGTCAGGCGTGTCAAGCGCACCACTCAGCTTAGTTAGTATCATCTGTGAATGTGCTGAGGTTGCACTCGATCCCACTGTCTATGTCATTGATGAAGATATTAAACAATACTGGTACCAATACGGACCCCTGAGGGACACTGCTTATCACTGATCTCCATCCGGACATTGAGCCATTGACCACTACTCTCTGGATGCAACCATCCTACAAGTTCCTTATCCACCGAACAGCCCACCCATCAAATCCATATCTCACAGATTTAGAGAGAAGGATGTTGTGGGAGACTGTGTCAAAGGCGTTACAGAAATCTAGATAGATGACATCTGTAGCTCTTCCCTTGTCCACTGATGTAGTCACACCATGATTGAAGGCCAATAGGTTGGTCAGGCAGGCCTTGCCCTCGGTGAAGCCATGCTAGCTGTCTCGAATCACCTCCTTGAATTCCAAGTGCCATAGCATAACTTCTAGGAAGATCTGTTCCATGATCTTCCCAGCACAGAGGTGTGACTGACAGATCAGTAGCTCCCAGGGCCCTCCTTCCACCCTTTTCTAAGATGGGTGCAATGTTTCTTTTTCCAGTCTCCAGGAACTTCACCTGACTGCCAGGACTTTTGAAATATCACAGAGAGTGGCTTGACAACTACATCAGCCAATTTCCTCAGGACTCTGGGATGCATCTCGTCAGGTCCCATAGGCTTGTGTATGTTCAGGCTCCTCAGGTGGTCTCATACCTGATCTTCTCTTACAGTAGGAGGGACTTTGCTCCTCCAGTCCCTGTCTTACAGTCCATCCCCTCAAGAGGGGAAGAGTCATTGCCAGTGAAGACTGGAGCAAAGAAGTCATTGAGTACCTCAGCCTTTTCCTCATCTGCTGTTAACAGTTTGCCAACCTTGCTCATCATGGGGGTACGATTTCTTTGACTTTCTTTTTCTGGTTGACATACCTGTAGAAGCCCTTCTTATTATTCTTTATTCTTCTATTATTGATTATTTTGGATCTGGATAGGCTGGATTGATGGGCAGATGTCAACTGTATGAGGTTTAACGAGGCCAAGTGCCAGGTCCTGCACTTCAGCCACAACAACCCCATGCAACGCTACAGGCTTGGGCAGGAGTGGCTGGAGAGCTGCCTGACAGAAAGGGACCTGGGGGTGCTGGTTGACAACCGGCTGAACATGACCCAGCAGTGTGCCCAGGTGTGTGGACATGGCACTTGGGTCATGGTTTAGTGGGCATGGTGGTGTTGGGTTAACAGTTGGACTTGATAATCTTAACGGTATTTTCCAATCGTAACGATTCTGTGATTGTGTGATTATATTCTTATTCTTTGCATCACTTGCCAAGTTTAGCTTCAGTCACGCCTTGGCCTTCCTGATCCCATCCCTACACAACCGGGCAGCATCCCTGTACTCTTGCCAGGATACCTGTCCCTGCTTCCACTGCCTGTGCATTTCCGTCTTGCCCTTTAGTTTGCCCATCAGGTCTCCACTCAGCCATGCTGGCCTCTTGCCTTCCTTTCCTGATTCCTTACACCTGGGGATCAAGTCCACTATGAACATCTGTGGGTCTTGAGGGAATTGGTGGTTGAAGTTGCTAAGACACTATCCATCATATCTGAGAAGCTGTGGCAGTCCCACGAAGTTCCCACTGACTGGAAAAGGGGAAACATAACCTCCATTTTTAAAATGTGTAACAGGGGGTACCCTGGGACTTACCGACCTGTCATCCTCACCTCTCTGCCTGTGTAGATCATGGAGCAGATCCTCCTGGAAACTATGCTAAGGCACATGGAAAATAAGGAGGTGGTTGGTGACAGCCAACATGGCTCCACTAAGGGCAAATTGTGCCTGAGAAATTTGGTGGTCTTCTACAGGGGTTACAGGATTGGTGGTTAAGAGAAGAGCAACTGCTCTCATCAGGCATTTGACACTGTCCCACACAACATCTTTGGCTCTAAATTGGACACATGGATTTGACAGATGGACCACGCAGTGGTTAAGGAACTGTCTGGAAGATTGCACTCAATATAAATTGTGGTCAATGGCTTGATGTCCAAGTGGAGACCAGTGACAAGGGGCATTCCTCAGGGGTCGGAATTGGGACCAATGCTGTTTAACACCTTTGTCAGTGAGATGGACGGTGGGATTATATGCACCCTTAACAAGTCTGCTGACACCAGCAAACTCTGTGGTGCAGTCAACATGCTGGTGGGAAGGGGTACCATCCAGAGGGACCTTGACAGGCTTGAGAGATGGGTCTGTCCGAACCTAATGAAGTTAAACAAGGCCGAGTGCAAGACCCTGCACATGGGTTGGAGCAATCCCGAGCACAAATACAGGCTAGGTGGAGAAGGGATTGAGAGCAGCCCTGAGGAGAAAGGCTTGGAGGTATTGGTTGATAAGAAGCTCAACATGACCTGGCAAGGTGCACCTGCAGACAAAAAATCCAACTGTATCCTGGGTTGCATGCAAAGAAACATGGCCAACAGTTTGAGGGCGGTGACTCTGCCCCTCTACTCTTCTCTGATGAAACCCCACCTCGAGTACTGTGTCCAGCTCTGGAACCCCCAACATAAGAGGGATGTGGACCTGTTGGAGCGGGTCCAGATAAGGGCCATGAAGATGATCAGAGGGCTGGAACACCTCTCCTGTGAAGACAGGCTGAGACAGTTGGGGTTGTTCAGCTTGGAGAAGTGAAGGCTTTGGGAACGCCTTAAAGCAGCCTTTCACTACCTAAGGAGGAACTAAAGTCTTTCCTCAATCTAGGCTCTTGTATACGCTATTTATCGGATCAAGTCTTGGCTGAAGAAAGTCAGGGATCAGCTGAAGTCTCTGACTTCAGTACCTAAAGGGGGCCTACAAGAAAGTTGGGGAGGCACTTTTTACAAGAGTCTATGCAGTGATAGGACAAAAGTTAATGGTTTTAAGCTGAAAGAAGATAGATTTGGATTAGATATAAGGAAGAAGTTCTTCACTACAAGGGTGGTGAGGCACTGGAAAAGGTTGCCCAGAGAAGTTGTCAACACCCCGTCTGTGGAAGGCCAGGCTGGGGGGGACTTTGAGCAACCTTTTCTAGTGGAAGGTGTCCCTGCTCATTGCAGGGATGTGGGAAATAAATGATCTTTAAAGTCCCTTCCAACCCAAACGATTCTATGGTTCTATGATTCTATGATTCTATGATTCTATGATTTTTGTGACTATGCCCTTTAATCTCCATCTTAGTCCTGTTAAAATCTATCTCTCGTCTGCTTGACTGTTAAGCCATCTACCAAGGTAACCTAATTCTGCCCTCTTGCAATTTCTGGTGAACATGGCTAGGGAAGTGATGAGTGTATGATTTCTCGAGAAAATAACCAAGAAAAGGGCTTCTTTTGGGCTTACCCATTTGCTTAGAATCTGACACAGAGAACACTGGAGATTTTATGTATGAATGAAAGATACGACAAAAAAAGAGGAAAAGACAAATCCTAGTTATATTCCTTTGACCTTGTTCATATTGAAAGTCTTTATAGGTTTTTATGAATTTAAACCCCAAACATCATAACTTATAAAGAGAGAAAGTGAAAGAGAATTCAAGTATTGCTGAATCTCAAAGTTCCTTAGGCATCTGTTAAGAGAGGAGCTGATCCCTGACTTTCTTCAACCAGGACCTTACCCGATAAATAGCGTATACAAGATCCTAGACTGAGGAAGGAGAGAAAAGTCTAGTCTGTACAGCAGAGACTTTTCCAGCTGACATTCAGGCTTGCTACTTCTAGTGTAGAAATCAATGTAGAAGAACACAATAACAAAATGGGGCAGAAGAAGAAACAGTCTGTGGGTTCAGTCCTTGGTTCTGCCACACATTTCTTGTGTGGTTTTGGGCAAAGTAATTTCTCTGTCTCTGCTTCAGATTCCCATCAATAAAATGAGATCATAATGAAAAAATTTCACAATTCGTCCACTTTTAAGGACTGCAGAATTTTGGCAAGTCACTCATATTCTGAATTACTGTAGCTGATCACGACTGCCTTTTATTAAGATACCATATAATGAAATACAAAGGAAACATATTTAATAAAGAACTATATAGATGCCTCTTCTTCGGACATCTTGGTATTGTTTTAAAATTCTACCATTTTGAGATATTTTGAAAATGTTGAAGTTTAGGAGCCCTCTGACGGTTGAGCCTGTTTCTGTGCATGCACATGATAACATATGCAAGAAACTGAATAGCAGAGTGATGAAAAATAGGCAAGAAAGGCTGCATAGAAAGCTGTATGTGGGAAGCATCAATTATAAGCTGAATATATGTGCCTAGCACTATCCATTTTAAACACAGAAATGTACCATTGACTAGGTATTGATCATGAACAATAATTCCCATGCCTAAATACTACTAATAATATATTATAAATAAACATATTAAGATTACATAAGGTGAACTATACTCTCTCTTGTAGAAAAGCAATTTAAATATTTCTGAGTATGCTGTTAATATTTTCATTACTCCTTGTTGAAAAAGAAAATACAATAAAATAATGTTATTTTTTTTCTACAATGCAGATTTAATGAATGGAATGGCTTTGTATCTGAGTCCATCTGAGGAAACTGGATTTTGTTGCTGTCTAATAAATGTATGAAAGAAAATTGCACAAATACGTAAGTTTGTGAAGCTGTATTTTCTGAGGCCAGCATCCACGCTCCACATCTTCCATCTCTGGCCCTGCTACATCCATGTTTTACTTTCCTGTACAAGTGTATAAAAAGCATAAAATACCCTTATTGCACATATGACTTTTTTTCTTTTTTGTAGCTGTTCTCCAATATTGACCTGCAAAATGCCTCACTGAGTTGAAATGGACTTTTGAGATTTTCTACCTCTGAAGTGTGTGGACTCCAGATAGTGCTTACTTTCTTCCACTCCCCATAGAAAAGCAGTGTCATCAGTCAGTTGCCTATGGTTTACAAGTTTCCTCCATTCAGTCAGTTGCCTATGGTTTACAAGTTTCCTCCATTCATCTCCACAATTGCAGAATAGTTTTGACTTTGAATATAGTGCTACCTATTTATAAACACAATAAAACACAGGAGTCTTATACTTAATAATAAATAAAATTCATCATGTTCATCATGTTGGTAGAGGAACCAGACCTCACCTTCCATTTCCTGGAATTGCAGAACCCACTTCGTCTCATTTCCTTGTTACTCTGCAGCCTTGGAAAAGAGACTTCCCTTCTGTTAGTCCTGAATAATTATTGAGGTTTTAGACAGCATACTGTGGAGGAATAAGCCCACAACTGATTATTCTTCCACACCAACTTTAGATTTATAACAAATGAATAATTTAAGTCACCATTTTCACGCAAATTTTTTACCCTGTGAAATTACCCCATGTTATGTACAAAAGTTTATACAAAGGATTCTTTGCATTTTGAAAACCCATGTAATTTCCTACAGATTTCTTTTTTGTCTATGTGTCGTCTAATGTCAGTGTTTTCTTAGATGACATGTAATTATTGTCATTTGACAGGGCTTTGCTAGGGTTAGGGGGAATCCTAAATGATCTACTTCTGGATCCTGTGGCATACAAAAGTTGTAGGATTTACCAGCTTAGCTCTCTCTATATTGTAGTTCTTCCCCTCATTTACCCCTCCTCCATGCACATTATTATAATTCTTCCTCTTGAGCCTTATCAGCATTTCTTCAGATCCTTTTTGTCCCTCTTTTTGCTTCCAGCATTAATTTTCATGGTTATGCTATGATAAATTTTCTGCTTCATATATTTATTCATCTTCACTCCTCCTCCTTTCTCTCTTCAGCAGAAAGACATGGCCACTTTTTCTTTGCACTGAAATTTGTTTTCCTTGTTGACAGACTTGTCTCTGGCCACACATTGTATTTCAGTTTTGAAGTTCATATTGTAATTTTTTTTTTTTCTCAAGTATTCCTTTCCTTTCTCCACAGTTTGGATTTTGCCAGCTTTCCTGAACTCTGAGTTAGGTCTTGTCAGCACGTGGGTTGGAGAACTCAAAGTTTCTTGGGCCAAGCAACACATGTCCTACAAAGTATTAAAAGTCTGTAAGGAGCCAGCTACATGTTTTACGTGGTAAGGAGTGTTGTGTTTCCTGTTGTCAAGCATAAATTGGCATCAGTTGCAAAACCTAACCCGAAAAGCAAAGCTGTAGTATAGCATGGGCAGGATGCACAAGAATGGTATCAGTAATTAGCCAGGTCTTCAGCTAAGGTCCATTAGCAGTGCTAAGATCAAATCAGCAGACCTGGAATTAACTTGAAAATATAGTCAGTGTATTTACATTAACAAATAAAATCTGTATTCTGAACACCTGGATGACTGTGTAAGATTCAAAAGGAGCAAAACAATATTTTTGTTTGCTTTGAGTATTTGTTATGTGCTTATTTTGCAGAGCCGTACCTTCACTATGCTGATAAATGATCCAAATTAGACAACTAACTCATGTCATGATCCTGGAAGACTAATTAATATTGGAACACTTACTGCCAAAGCACTTCAGAGTTTGATTTGGCAATTGGCAACTTTCAGTCGGCACTGAACTTAAACCTTGTCATGGAGTAGGGAATGGCTGGAGTGTTGTACAGTGACACACTAGCTGCAAAAGCCAAATCTTCCTACCATAAGTCACTGAAGATACCTTGGCAGTATTCAATGTAGGGATGGCAAAGCCATCACCGCCTTGGGCACATGCCAGTTTGAATGACACTGCCTGTCAGTTATCCTTTTGATTTTATGTAGATATTGGGTGTATCGTTATGGGATTACTGTATGCTGTTAAACACGTATCAAGATCCATCCAACAGCTGATGGCAAAGCCATCCTTGTAAAATCTATCCGTTGTCAACTCTCTAAGTTTTCAGGTGAAATGCCCTGTGGTGGGTGATGAATCTTCCTGGAAAGATCAGATTTTCCAAGAAATGTGGGTTTCAGTCATTAGTCAGCATATATGTTAAACTCTGAGAAAGGAGCTGTTCTAAACATACAGAAAAGAGATAATGCCAGTGCTGAAGACTATACAATTTAAGGTGTTCTTAGGGCTTGCTGAACTGCTGGCCATGTTGACAGTTTTACTTGCAGGACAGTAATTTTTCTCATAGAAACAAGAGATTAGATAGTACTAAAGCAGATTCAAGGTACATCTGTCTTCTGACTTGCAAAACATGCGTACAGCTCACTTCAACTGCAGCAGTGTATAGAAAGCTGTGCTGGTGTGCGTGGGTATGGACGCACAGGCCCATTTCCCTGTGATCTGAACTGACTGCCCCTCAGACACCTCTGATGTGGAAGCCATCTCATCACGTTAGAGAAGTTCCCTGCTTGGCAGCTAGTAAGACCTGCTCAGAAGAGGATCAGTTGGTCTGATAACAGTATAAAGTTAGTGCAGAGGTACAACTTCTGAACTCAGACTGCCTGAGCAGCCCAGGTGGGGCAGGCAGGGAAGCTGAGACATCTTTGTTTCCCTGTCTACTCCTAAATCTGTATAAACGGTCCAAGGCAGTGTATGTCAAAGTCCGTGCCAGGTACTTCCAAAGATCCTGAAAACTTTATTTACCTGTTTACCTTCTGTTTAGTACTCAGGAAGACAGGCTGTTTGACTAGTCATGAACAGGGAAGTTATTTTTTTATACCGATACACACATTTCAGTTTAAACATAATGGTGTACAAATTAGAGAAATTCTATTCTTGTTGTGAGATGATTTCCATGCTAGGTCATTTAATGTCAAAACCAGCCACTTAAAATACATTTTTTAGTATAACAGATCTAACAAGAGTACCCTTTATTATGACATGACATTTCATTGCTTCGTATTACCTTTTATAATATTGTACCGTTACATGCGCTAAAGCCACCATATTTAACTGTAAGAACTCTTGATCTAGAATTAAAAACACAGAAGTTTGTGATAAGCATTTTGAAAAACTTTACCAATTTGAAAACATGAAAACCACCCCTCTCAAACTACTCCAAAATGCTTTAAAGAAACCTACTTGTTTTTCACAAACTTTCAGGTTATACCAACCCAAGAAAAGCGATGAAACAGCATCTACCAAACACAACAAATCCATATAACACAGCAGCTACCATAGCTTGTTTAACTCTGTCTGAACACACAGAAATGAGGTTCGCAAGAAAAAGTCTGTTTAGGAATCTAATGCAATAGTCTGTGTTCTCATTCCCTGTGGTCAAAGTCAGAAAGTATGACCCTTTGTTTCAGAGAGCTGCTAGTAAGTGACACTGGAGGCACCTGAGACTTCTCCTCTGCCACTGTATGAACTGTTTCTTTTTGGAGCAGGAGTCTGGACTAGAGGACTTCTAGCCCAAGGTTATATGTTCCACATCTATTTTTCAAAAAAAGAAGTCAATTATTTACAGTTGTAGTCTTGAGCACTTTTATCACACTGTAATAAGCTGGAACCTTCTCTTTAGATTACTTGAATGGGGGTTTGAATGAGAAGGTGCTGCAATGCATTTAATCCTTGTCATGAGTAAACAAGCACCTGAAAAGACCATCCTTTTTAAAAACAGTGTAAATCTGTTTTGGATGTGCTTTTTATAAGTCAACACACATTTTTCAAGATAGAAATTATATTAATAAAAACAGTTTATAATATAACTTAAACAGCATACGCTATTGGACATGAGGATCAGAGGCATGATTTGGTAGCCTGAAGTATTGCTGCAGACACAATCATGCACAAGTAGTGATCCTTGTGTTTAAGAGAGGACATTACTCAGCCTCCAGATGCTATGAGGGATTACCACACAGGAGGCACCAACAGAAGAGTTAACAGGGAAGCATGGAAGAAAACTGTTTTCGCAGAAGGACACTAGGGGTTGGAAGGAAAAGAGAGAAGTTTCTATGCAGCTCTTACAGGAAATGTCTGTATAGAGATAATCTGCTCGCACTGGATCATTATAAAGAATGTTTTCTTAAAGATCTTCATCTTCAAGAGTTTCAAAACACTGTGTTATCCCCTCTGAATCTTTACTATACAAGCTAATACTGATGTGAGTAACTGTGACCTATCTCACAGTTCACAGTCTGGATACTGTTTACTGAAATACATGCATGAACTTGGGAGCGTGAATAACCTTGTCAAAGCACATGCCTAAGTCTTTTCTGTCTGAAGAACCTGCATATTTTAGGACTCAAGGGCATGTAGTTTGTACTCATTCACTCTTCAACTACATATTTTGGACAATGTGATAAGCTCTTCCAAAACTGACCATGCACTTCATGCAAATATGACATAAGTCTGACACAATCATTGCAGTAGGTCTGTTAAAAAGGAGTTCACAACGGAGAGATTGTCAGCAATGCTGCTGGGTATAGCTGTGTGCCTCATCAGCTGAGTTGGAACGCAAATAGTTTTCATGGCAGGGAAAAAAAATCAATGGGGAGATCAGAGTGGGTTGAAGGATGACTATCTTGTTTTCAGCAACTTTCCAGTGCTTCCAGTTAGTTCTAATTTATGCACTGGAGTTAAACCAAGACTTTAAAATGTTTTTTTCCTATGTAGTGCTGTGCTGAAAAGTTTGTCTTTTGACTGAAAAGGTTGTGGGTTTTATTTTGGTGGTCTCTTACACTTTCTTTCTTTAGCTGAAAACTGCTTTGAAATCAATATGCCTCTGTAAAATGTTCCAGCTTCTGTAAAATACTTATTTTAATGAAAATGTATTTAGTTGTAGATGTTCCAGTGAGCTCTAATGAGAACCACATAAAACATTTCTGAACCAGAGAGACCATTAGATTTCTCTGAGCTAGATGATCTTTCCCCCTTTATTTTTACATTCATGTTTCTAAGATTTGGCATTAACTGTACTTTCTCCAGCAGTGAGACTTTAAGTGACACATTTTAGCTTAGCTTTTAGCTGCCTAAATTCAGGATTCTTAATTTCTCTATTTTGGTATGTAGAACCTTTGTTTGCCTGGAGCTTTTCTTTTCAGTGTTCTGTGCTGCTTTTTCTTTTTTCTTGATAACTTTGACATCTTGGCTGCTGAATTTGCCTTGCTTCTCATAGTAAGACAGAAATTAATTAATCTCGTTTCCTAATTGCACAATCAAAATAAATGATGTCCACAAATTAGAAGGCACAGAAATGGCATGTGCATTTTGGATGTCTAGATAATGTCCAACAATAAACTGTTTTCATATAAATTGCATGCTTAATTAATTGCTTTACAATGTCCACATATTTTTGTGCAAATACAACTATGCCTGCAATTCATAAAAAGGAAAGACAAATTAAATTGCCCTTCCACATATGAAAATGTCGCCCTTTGTGTATCCTGGCTCTGCTTGGTCATCTGCTTTTTCCCCAGTCATGGTAATAAATTTGGATGAGATCATTATACTCTGAATTGCTGCTGGGAATCCAACAGATATAATTTTCCCCTGAATTACTGACATGTGAGGTTGTGTTGTTTGGTTAACTTGAACACATTGTAATATGACTGATACATAAATATCTTTTGGCTTTGAAAAAAAATTGTCTCAAGAAGAACTAAAGAATAAAATAAAGAGGCTACTGAGGAACGAGGAAAATTTATTTGTGGATTTTGATTTGACTGCATGTTTGGGTAAATTAGTGACCTGAATTATTCATTGGTAGTTAAACTCTATAACAGTGTAATCTACAAATATCCCTAAACCGAGGTTACACATTAATCTGTCTCAATGGACAAAAGTTAATTTATAAGGATGACCATGAAGGAAATGTTCTGTCTTTTAATTAAAACCCCCTAAACAAACAGTATGTCAGCTGGTATAAAATCTACTGCTAAGGTAGTCATCTGGCTTTGATTTTTTTCCTGAAAGAAGTGGACTGAAACTGGAACAACACTACAACACATCTTGGAATGATGGATTTTCTTGTAACCCCAAACAGCCTTTTTTGTTGTTGTTTGTTGGGGTCTTTTTTGTTTGTTTTATGTTTAAAATAAATTTTTGTAGTCTTAAGAAACTGAAGGATCGCAGGACTTCCTTTATTCTACAGAGATAATCTGTAAACCTTCCAGACGACTTAAATTTATGGATCTACTGGGTGGTCTTTATGTTTAGGAAAAGGAAAAATATGCCTGAAGATGCCATACTTAAAATTGATTTATCTTTCTGGATAATGTGTGTAACTCTTACTGTAGAGCATTCTCTTTACTCACTAAGAAAGGGAAACACAGTCTGCACTCTTCATTTAGGAGTAAGCTTTAGAAAGATCAGGGTTCTTAGATTACATAGACGTATAGAATATGGAATACTTGATTGAATTGGAATACTTGACCTGAGTCTTGAGAGTTTCAGGTAATTTCTTTCCCATGCCCTCTATATTCTTTTTCCATACCACTGCTCATGTATCTCACTAAACAGGGAAAGATCAGCTGGTAAATTTCTGCTACACAAGCTTCTTTTGCAGCTTGACTGGCTCCTTCCGTGTCCATTGCTTCTGCAGCTGCTGTTGAGTAAGCAGCTGATCCCTTCACATGCTCTGCTGCTGAAGCTGCACCTCAAGCCTCACTGGTGGTTCAGGTGGTTGCTGTGCTCCTTTAACACATCAAAAGTGGGCTCATGGCTGTGGCCCCTTCTGAAATGGTTGCACACAAGGTTGCCAGAGACCCATGTAGAACAAGGGCTTCTGAGGGCTTGGACTGGTAAGTTTTGGTCACGGAAGTGTGCTCTGCAGCACTGCACGTGCTGGCAAAGGGAAAGGGTAGAAGGACATAAAAAGTGGAGTAATTTGGCTGTAAGACCAGGCTGTAGGACTCCACTCTGTCTTAATCCTGTGAAAGTCCTTTCTTGATTTCTGGTATCGGTGGAAGTGGCTGGCAGCTGGGACCACCTCTAGGTTGTAACTTACCTTGTTTAAATTGAGCCAAGCGAGCCCACTCTGAGGAGATTTGTGGCTAGGATGTCTCTGGGGTTTTGAGCTGTAAAGTATGAAATCCTGAGGCCTTTAGCCAAGACGTCTTATAAACCAATAATCAAAGCCCAATTTAACTCTTTAAGGAAGAGATGATTTTGTGCTCACATTTGGGCCAAACGGCTTCAAGCTTTCCTTGCACTATTTCAGGATGGAAACAAAAGAGCAGCAGCCATGGAGGAATGAACAACAGGGAGAGAAGCATTGAGAGGGAGAAGCTGCCAGCAAACCTCAGCCCCACATTAGCCAACTGAGACTGTGAAAGGCATGGGTTTTATCCAAGCCAGAACAAGGTCAGGACACAGGGTCACCACAAGAAGAATAACTTAACAGCATTAATGTCCTGGTATCTGTGATCAGACAGTAACAGGAAGGAATGTGGACATATTATGAAGTACTGGTCAGTTTCAGATTGATGTGTACTGTCCAACCCAGACCTTGAAATGTTGTAGGAAATTCACATTACATTTTGAAAACTATAATAAATGTATCAGTTAGCCTTCCTGCACAAACTGACAAACAGTGACCTGGCCTAGGTATACATTATGTGAGACAGCTTTCTGGTTTATTCAGTGAATTTGAGACAGATTTCCTATGTCCTCAGGTTTTTGCAGATTTAGAACTCTGATATTTGAGGAAGAATATTCTGGACAATATATTCCAAATGCTTGATGTGTTATTAAACAAAATACATATTTAAAATAAAATTTGTAAAATGAAGGTAATGCATAAAAATTAAATGACAATAAAGTTTTCTTGACAATAAATCATCAAATTAATGTTAGATGAGATCATGGAGCCCCTCTTCTAGTTTGTTTTCATCTAGAAGATATCTAGTTCCTTTTCTCGGAGGATGTTCTAAGATGCCAAGTGAAGTGTGGTAAGTGGGAACAACCTGAAGCTACGTCACAAAACCATTCCTAATTTGAAGTAAGTTGCTAATGGAGGTGCACTATTAGTTGTTATTCACCATTGGTGTCAACACCTAGTGTGTTCATTGCAGATGAATACCTGAAACAGGTAATTCCCACTTTGAGAGTACTCTTTGGAGACCAGTAAGAAATCCGCTCAAATGACTGGCTGCTAGGTAATAGTCATTCCTCTCCCCACCTTCCATTTCCCTTTAACCCTAACATTAGATTAAGTTTAAACATTCCAATATAATTTAAAAGAAGACTGCTTTTTAGCTTTGAAGTTATAATGACAAATGTAAGTTAATCTTTGGCTTAATCATGCACACACTAACCCATAAAATTAAGTGCATGTGAGGTATTATAAGCAAGGTTATTAAACTTCCACCTTTTCTAGGAATTTAAGGAGCCACTCTCAGACAATATCAAGAGTTTTCTCTGCTAACATTTCTTCATATGCCCATAGATAAACAGTTGTTGGAATGAAAAGGTTACAAACCTCCTACATACAATTTATTCCTTATACTATAAAAAAATGGAAGCAAAAACTATTCCTTGAATTTGATACTTTATGGGATGATAAAGGTGATTTTTTAGGGTACATCCATCTCCAGAAAGCCAGTACTGGGTTTGAAAAATTGAATGAGGTGCTTTCATTTAAGGTGGTGTACAATACCACCAGTATTGGTGGCCAGAAGCTGTTTACATGTAATGACAAAGTTAAGATGTTCCATTTTGCTGGATACTTTCGGACTAGCCCCTAAAGGGGAGATCGGGAGATGTGCAGACCTTCTTTTCAGGCGTGGAGATATGTGTTGGTTCGGTGTTGACAATTCCTGCAGCACTAAGCAGAAAAGGCAGCGGTGAAGGCTACTGCTCTGCCTTCAGTTTTGAGGATAGTGATCTTACTGATTACTGCTCCTCGGAGCTTGCCACCCTTAGCAAGATGTACTGAACACTTTGATGTGTTTGGCTTGTAAACACCTTTTCATCAGCTTCTTAGGTGGGTTCTGCAACATCTACAGCGTTGCAGAACTGTGTTGCCACGGCTGTGCTGCAGGCAGTACCTAAGCTCTCTGTTTAAGACCCAGTCTGAGTTCACCTGCCACAGTGTCAGTTTTGCGATGTAGATACAGCCTGGCAGTTTACAACCGAATTTTCCCTCTACTGTCAGAGCTCAGCCATAGTGCAGGCCCAGCACTGTTGAAATGGCTCTTTACTTGAGCAAAAACACAGACTATTTGGCAGCTGTCTGTGCTTGTCAATGAGAATGTTTTTTTTTTTTTTTCTTGGAGTTATCACCACATCTAACTCTATAGGTACAAAAGGGAATCACAATAAGGAACACATTGTTAAGTGTCTGTGTTTTTATTTTCCCAAAGGGAAAAAAAAAATCTGCATTTTGTTTACCCAATTAATAAGGTTACGTAGGCTCCAGTTGTAAACAATCTGTAATGAGTAAATTATCTTTTTTTCTTTGCTTTTCCCGTGTGTTAACAATGCTTTCAAATTAGCCCAGATTCAGTCCATAATAGCCCAGATCTCTGTAACTCTGCTTCTAAAGGAATCTACCCTAATTTCAAGTGTGATTCTGTTAGGGTGAGCGTTTATGGCAGGAGTCCTTGTTTGCCAGAAGTGCTGACAACAAAGACCAGTTGTTCCCTCGTTCCCCTTTGTTGCAATCGGTTGCAAATCAGAGGTTTAAAGTAATCTCAGAACAGTGTGGGAGTGTTGACTTTCAGACTAAACTGTTAGTTTGCTTTTACTAATGCAGTTATTCAGATAGTAATTTAAGACTCACATCATGAATAGAATGAGAAATTTGCATAGCTGCATACAGGGAAAAACAATCATTGTGGCCTTGAGCCTGAAAATATGTATGTGCATCTGAGAGTTTATGTTATTTTGATGTCAGTGTGACCAAGCACTTACTCAACACTGAATGTGTTGCATAAATGTTGCCAAATACAGATGCCTATTTTCTTCTCTAGAAAAGCAGGAGGGTCCCTAAGGTAGAAAAAACATGAGCGAAGGAGGACAGGGAAATCAGCTGGTTTGATTTTGTGATATTTTATTACAATGTGTAACTTTTTCAATGGAAAGACTTGTCAAAAGTGTCACTCTCCCTGTTGAACATCTTTCAGGGTCATCAGGTCCAGCCTTCTGGCACTTTAGGCAAACCTGCTACATAATCCTCTTCATTAAATTGTCAACAATCATTTCAAAGTAGTTAGGTAGCTTTTTCCACCATTATGGAGAGTTGTTTCATTGCTCTCATGGATAGAAATCCTTTTCAAAAGACTGTCTAAATATTTGGCCTCGTAGAGGTCAGACTAGAAATTCTGCTCTTGCTTGAATTATCCTTCCATTCTAAATTCTGCATCTCTTCCCCCCCCCTTTTTTGGGGGGGTTTTTTTTTGGTTTTTTGTTTTTAATGTTTTTTTACTTTGGAATAGGAAGAAGAGAGGCTGGAAAGGTTTAACAAATGTTTTAAATAAAATTACTTTGTCCTGATACATGTTTCTGAACCTGCTGTTATACATGTCTCTACCTCCTTCTTTGGCCACAAGTTCCAGAGATTCACTGTTTGTTGTGAAAAGTGCATTCTTTCATCTGCTCTTACCTGCTCTTCTACTAGTTTCAGCAAGTGCCTCTCATGTTTTATTTCTGAATGAGTTTATGAAGGATTTTGCAGACTTGAAAGAAGCGGTAGTATTGCCATGAAACAGCTAGAAAATAGAGGGGAAATTCTTCCGAGACATAACTATGTGGAAACAAACTTATTTTACATTTTTAGAAATTTCTAAGGAGCTCACCTTCAAGTTTTTTCCTGGCCCATGCAGCTTCTTCACCATCAGTTTTATTTATATACATACACAAATCAAACATCTGGTGAGCACCAAGGCTGTTTGGTTGTGAAGTCCTGTTACAAATTTCTGTTACCACTCTGTTGATGACCTGAAAAGGTTATTAAAAAACAGACAGAATTGGATTTTTGTGCTCCTTTTTGTAATGGCATAATATTACAGTGGTATTGAAAGTCAGAAGAGAAAAGAGGTCTGTTACCAGATACAGAGCATTCTCTCCTTTTTTTTTAACTACTTCTCTTCAGACTCCAGATATATCTATTCTGGGAGGATAAGATAATTTTTAGGAGTCAGCAAGAGTATTAAAAGAAAGATACAGTATGAAACTCTAACAGCAACAAAATGTAAGAGGACTTCACCATGAATATATTCGCGTTTCATTACCAACTTTTCTGAATATAGCAAGAATCAGTTCAACACAGATTTTGGAAGGAAGACTGAAAGGGTGGCCTGAAGACAAAACAAGGAAGTGAATTTATTTATATAGTAATATGAATGTTTACATTGACTTTTTCTGGGTTTGTTGTAAATATACCTAAGAACTGGACAACATTTATCAAATCAAAGAGCATAGGGAGTTCAAGGAAAATAATTTTAATTTATTATTCCTTTTTAACAGGGAAAAATTGGGAATAGTAATTGAAGCTCTACATTACTTATTTTTAAATCTATGCTGCAGCTACAACCTGGTGCATCTAGAAATCAAAGAATGCAAGGAAAAAAGGAAATGACTTCATTTCAATTCAAGACTTTCTATGAAACAAGGAGCCCCACTGTGAGCTCTGGGTAGGGGCGGGCAGATGGTGGTCAGTAGGCTTGTGTCTTGACAGGTCAAAGTAGTTTTAGAGTTGTCTCTGCTGAGTGCAAATCTGATTTTCTTAACAATGAAAAACAGCTTTGGGTAAAAACAGCCTCAGGAATGCTTATTTTTATAAAAAGTCTTGAAGAAGTTACCAGAGCTCCAGGAAACAGCTCTACATTTGGGAATGTTGGTGAATGGGGATGAAGTCCTAGGGGGGCTTCTCAAAGTCAAGTTTAAATAGAGGCCTAGACACTGTTGCCATGACAGACAACAAAATGCTCCATCTTTTCCTTTTCAGACCTTCCTCAGTAGACTTTGGTTTACTTTGCACTTATTAGTGATACATCTGTATCGTCACAGAACACAGTATATTGAATACCTGTTCTTAAACTTCTGTTTAACTTTCAAGGTAAAATTTCAATCTTCTGGGAGTTTCTCACAGGTTTGGTTAATGCACCTGTCAATCTCACAGTTCCTTCTCTGTCAGCTAGCTCTCTAACTGTTTTCTTTTTAAAAGGACACTGGTTGTATTTAGATGTCAGTGAATTCAAAAAAGCACAAACTGAAGATGACGGCAGCACAGCAAAAAAATTTAGTTTTATTAAAGCATGTGTGAAAAAACCTGATGAAAGCATGTATGTGGTTGAAGTGTTATAAAAGTAATTAATTCTGGATAAACAAGACTATTAGTAATTCACATTAGAATGCAGAGGTTTTTTTGTCTTTTTTTGTGTTTGTTTTTTTTGCTTTGCTTAATGTCTTCCTTCAAGAGAAACACCAAAATTGTCTCTCCCATCCTTGTAGAATTACTTTATTACAGAATTATTGTGGTAAAACTCTGTACTGTTAAATTGCTGCCCAACACAGTGAAAAAACCTTACAAACCTCTTTCTGGATCAGATAAAATGTCTTCATCCCATAGATCTCTCAGTCACTGGCAAATATGCTGCTTTTTGGTCTAAACTCAGTTGGAAACCTTTTTTTTTCCTTCTGAATATAAGTTAAAAGTGAATCTCCTTTTTTTGTGGTGTTTGATGGTTATGTTTGAACTGTGACTGTCCCACCATCCTCACAAATTAGTTTTGTGGGCTTGCTTTTCCTTCAATCTATTTCTCAGAACCTAATTTTATTTATTTCCATATAAAACATTGTAAGTGATTGATTAATCTGTCTAATGACTGTAGATAGTTTAAAATTATGAAGTAAATTGCTTTTCTTAATTTGGAAGAGGGCATGAGAAAGGGAAGAAAGAAAATAAAAAGATTATATTTAGTTATTTTGAAATCCAACATTGTCAATTGGTGTGATTAAATTCTGTGCTGTCCAAAGCTTGGACATCTGCAGTTTTTGCATTGGGCCTGGGGCATGGAGTCTATACCAATAAGTCAATAAGCATTTAAAAAGACCTTATCCTAAAAGCTGCATTTAAAGAGCTCATCTAAATAAGAAATAAGAAGTAGATTTCATACTTTTGAAATTATTAATATTTTGAAAATATCAATTAATTAAAAATTCTGTGCTGTCCAAAGCTTGGACATCTGCAGTTTTTGCATTGGGCCTGGGGCATGGAGTCTATACCAATAAGTCAATAAGCATTTAAAAAGACCTTATCCTAAAAGCTGCATTTAAAGAGCTCATCTAAATAAGAAATAAGAAGTAGATTTCATACTTTTGAAATTATTAATATTTTGAAAATATCAATTAATTAAAATTAATTAATTAATTAATTAACATATTGATATGCATTGAATAAGATGTAAGCTACAATCCAATTTTATTTGTACTTCTGTAAAGAGAAAAGTAACTATTTACGTTGCTTTAAAGGAGATGTGCTTAGATAGCTAAGGTTTGCCTTTTGACTTACAGTCCCTAATGAAAAACATGCTACCTGATAGCCTGTATTGATTCCAAGAGAAACTCAACAGTATATTAAGAAAATAACGTAGGCTTTAATGAGCTAGCATGCTCTCTGAACTAAAAAATTGAAAGAGAATTAAGAGATGGCAATCGTGGACACTGAAAAGGCAGATGTCTGAGAAGATCAGAGGTAATAAGCTTATCTCAACAATTATTCTCAAAATAATCAAAGTGGAGACAGTTCGTTGTTCTGTAACATGCTGACCCAGATCTTCAACTGCCATCAATTGTTTTAGCCTGATAGTTTCAAGGAGCTGTCCTTATAGCTTAGCTGAGATTTACAGCAGCTGGCTGTGCTCCAAGCACTTATTTGCATCCCATTTTATTCTAGTCTATTATTACAGACAGTGCAATCACAACAGCTGACTTTCATGTGTAGAATTCTCATGGTCAAGTAATATGAGACAATAAAAGAGATATATATATATATAAAA
>NW_010538362.1:0-12054 GCF_000687285.1 Phaethon lepturus
CCAACCCAAACTATTATATGATTCTATGAAATTTAACAGAATGACTCTCAGGAGAAGCTGGAGACCTTGCCACACAAGCTTGAGACCATCAGGGTGTATGAGTTGTACATTAGAGATAAAAGGATTCCCTGAAAGGTATCAAACATGATCAAGCATTCCCCAGTACATGGCCACAACAGCTACTATAGTATAACAAAATCATAGAATGGGTTGGATTGGAAGGGACCTTAAATATCATCTAGTTCCAACCTCCCTTGCCCTCTGGACCCTCTCCAACAGGTCCATGTCTCTCCTGTGCCGAGGGCTCCAGAGCTGGACGCACACTACAGGGGGGTCTCCCCAGAGTGGGGCAGAGGGGCAGAACCCCCTCCCTCACCCTGCTGGCCACGCGGCTTTGGGTGCAGTACAGGATATGGTTGGCTTTCATTCATTGGGTTTTCATGTACAGAAACATTCATTTGAAGTTGGTCTATTATATCTGAATAAGAACCTGATTAAGAAAATCATTTAAGCATATGTTTTCCTTTAAGCATGTGTCTAGACTGTTCAGGTAGGAAATGGCATGACCAGCAAATGCAAGTGGTCATTTTCAAGGTTATGCTGAAGAAAGGGACTATCAAAGTTTTTTTCCACTTTAATTGACATAGTATTTTTTATGCTCATTCCTATTTTAAGATCATGATGGAAGGGCCAATATGTGACCACTGTTCCCTCTCTCTTAGATTGGGTCAAACTCAGCCGTGGACCAGAGATACTGTACTAGCAACCGCTCACGCTGAAGGCTCTGGCCTCTGATGGAAGGAGTAATACTTAGAGAAATTGGTGTCACAAGTTGCTTTGAGGCATCTGAGGCTCAGCCAGCTTCCATTTCTGGAAATCACAGTTTCAGCATAGACTGGCTGAGGTGTTTCACACAAGCCATGAGATGGTATGGTTCCCCTAGTTACACCCTTTTGTTTCCACATGTATTGGATCTGGTTGAGACGGAGTTAATTTTCCCTATAGCAGCCCTCATAGTGCTGTGCTTTGGTAGCTGAAACGGTGTTGGTACCACACCAGTGTTTTGGCTACTTCTGGACGTGCTGGCACAGCATCAAGGCGCTCTCTCCAACATTCCCCCCTCACCAGCAGGCTGGGGGTGGGCAAGACCTTGGGATGGGACACACCCAGGACAGCTGACCCAAATTAGCCAAAGGGATATTCCATACCATATGACATCAGATCAGCAATAAAAGCTACAAGAAAGGAGGAGGGAGGGCATTCATTATTCACGTTTGTCTTCCAGAGCAACTGCTACACATGCTGAAGCTCTGCTTCCTGGGAAGTGGCTGGACTCAGATATGGTATCTGAGCAGATATCTGACTTTTCAAAGCAGTATGAGAGTCTGTTCCTTGTCTTGATCTTCCATGTGCCCATGATATGCAGATTAGTTGATGATTATGAAGTCCTAGGCAGCTACAGGTATAGTTTTTTAACACCAACAGAAGTCATTAGGTAACTTACTCTTACCTCCTGCCATGAAGTTTCATTCACTTACCAATAACTTTTGCCTGTCTGAAGGAGACCCTGCGTTGGCACCCAGGCAGGAGATAGAGGATTTACCTGTTCCTTTGAGCTTGTCCCAATGCCTTGCTGATCTGTCTTGTAAATTGGATTTCTCTTCTTTTAACAGCCCTCCTCTGTTATGCCTTCTTCTATTAGACTGAAAAAGCTCCAATATTTTCTCTTTGTGAAAGTGCTTAAGCACTATAATCAAATAACCCATCAGTTGTCTTTTTGTCAAGACAGGAACACTGAACTCTCTGACTCACTCTCAAGCTTTATTTTAACCACGAGAATTGTTTCCTGGACTCTTATCTGCACTGCATCTGCCTCTAGAATACGTTTACATTTTTGGGGCAGAATGCTGTTACTGGTGTCACTCATGCTGTATTCAGCGGTAAATTCATCTCCTTAAATTAGTTGCTATTCTCCTGGATTGTTTAATCTCCTGTTTAATTATTATGGCACTTTAGCAACTTAGCTGACAGCCTTTTTGAAAATTTACTATTGGAAAAGCAAACAGTGCAAATGGAGTACCCTGGATGGCAAATACAGGAGTTTCCTCCATTGATTCCCACAGACTATGACTTGTTTAAAGTTACTATAATGAGATAAAAGAAATACAGGCACATTTCAATTAAAGGACTATGATCTCCTTGGGGAAAGCTCTTGAAGAAAATCATGTAAAGAAACATCCTACTGCTACTCCATTTTGGTTTTGGATACATGAAATTAAGTTCTCTTAAAAAAATGAAATATTTCTTGCTTTCAGCAATTTGTAGCAAAATGATGTTGATCCTTTTGCCTCCAATAAAGCTTAGGCCACTGGACTTGACCAAAGGTTTACCTTTCTGCCACAGATCAACCATAAGATTGAAGCTAGTTCACTTGGCATGAATTTCCCTGTGGAAATGGCCGCAGGAAGGGTTTCAATGCAGTCAATATACAGGGCTGCTAAGTATTGCTTTTTCTTTTGAATAGCAAGCTACCAATAATGACCTTCCTACACCATTTTTAGGTTGCATCCTGTACCATTTTTAAGTTTCCTACTTAGCTTATGAGAATGCTATTTCACACTATGTTGGGCAACATGTTGGACGTGCTAGACAAGCTGTATTATAGTAAGAAAAAAGTCCCTTTTAGTAAGAGTGGAGCGGATGTCCCAACACGTGATGACTCCTCTCATGTCTGCTGGAGCGACTGGGCGACTGGGGATGGGATTCAGGACAGTGTGGAAGTAGAAGGATCTCCCTATGTCACTAATATGTAAAGAGAGGTCATGGTAAAACTTTCATTACAGAAGGCTGTTAGTATTGGTATCCAAACACCCTGAATTTTTTCTGAATCCCTTTTGCTATTCTTGCTGGGAGACAGTAAGCAACTGCCCCATTCTGTATGACCCCCGAGTTTTTTTCTACATGCTGCCTCAAGGAGATCCCAGCTTGTGTGGCAGAAAAGTAGTTTCTGTTCTAAACCTTCCTCTCTCTTCTTCCTCTCTTGTGCCTTTTTGATGCTGGCCAGACCATCACCGGGCTGAAGCTGAGCTCTTCAGCAATAAAGGGTTTACATGTCACTTGCGATGTAGACTTATAGTTGTCCAGAGAAGCAGTCTCCACCTCCCCATGGACAGCCTATCCCTCCAAGTCTATACTCTTCCACGTTTCTATGAAGCTCACTGCAACCACGTGTCTGTTTCCCGCTTGCCCAGACTGACCACTGTGCAGGCCATGACTGGTCTTCCTCGGTGTTGAGGAAGCAGAAGTAATAAACAGAATTATCAGGTAATAGTTTTCCAGAGAGGAATTGTACATTTCAGCTAAGAAAAGTTGAGGGAAGGAGGGAAGTGTCTAATGATGCAGTGGAAGAAGAAGCGAATATTAACTGAGATTACTTCAAATCTCTTTCTCTCTTCAGACAGAGCATAAAGGATAGATAATGATCAAAAAACTGTTCTGAAAAGGCAGCTCCCAGCCCTTGTGACTCAGGCACCAGTGGAGCGAGGCCAGAGAGACTATCAATGCTAAGTCCCCGAGTCCTTGATGCTCTCTGCAGGAGGCACTTGAATGTGTCCAAGATGATGCTACAGCCCAGCCAAGTTTTCTGATGAATAACTCCATAGGGGGCAGAAGCCTGTTGAAGGTCATGAAACATTTCTGCTGACATTGATGTTAAATACTAAATCCTTCTGCTTTTGTACTGAAGCAGCTGGAACCCAGCTATATGCTGCAGTCCCTGCCACTCGTGTATTTACCAAGGCAACTGCAATGAATCCAGGCACAGAAGACCACCTCTGACAGGCAACCCCCTGTCTTCAATGATCACCTGAATCTATGGATCTCTTTGTGGCATCCAGTACTATCTGTTTGACACTGTTGTAAACCTCTACGAAGCAATTCATTTTTGCAGTCCCTTACACCTTTCTGTGTATTAAAGAGACAAGTTCTAGGAAAAAAACAATACAAAAAGCAGAAATAAAAAGCTTCCTTTTTGCCCTGCATTTCCAGAAAGATCTTCATTTTTTAAAACTAGATAAAACTGAATTTTCATTTTTTGCTTTCTATAGGCTTTTAGAAACTGAGGTGAGGGGAGGTTCTGCCCTATGCTGTGTCAGATTCGAAGACTACCCTGTATATCCAAACATGCTTGTTTCTTCCAAGTATTTTTGCTAGTCCAATTTTTCATCCTATGACCTTGTGACTTTTATACTATAACATGATTTTTGCTATCAGTAGCAGAAGGCCATGGGCATTGCAGTGACCTGACGCCACAGTGTCTCAGGACTGTCCTCAGACTGCTTTGTGAGATAGAAAATGAATGTTTGAGTACAAGTTGTCAAATACCTTGGTTACAAGGGAGTAGGAACAAATCGGTCTTATATTTCCTCCCACTTACATGTAGAAAATCTGTGCATAATGCACAGCAGAAAAAACCTCCTTACAAGACTGGACTGAAAAGTGAACTGAGACCTGAAGCAGATCTTAGATCTTCCTCAGACTTAAATTTTGGATTTTAAAGCTGAGTCTTCAAACCGCTCAGCGCTCTAGAGTCTGGGCTGGAGCTGTGATGTGGTTGATATGATTTCGGACATCAGTAGCAGAAGGGCAGGGCCTTTGTGCTCACCCAAAGAGGTGAGGGTGTCACCGCAGGGTCTCAGGACATCTCTGGGCTTGCCGTGCCCTGAGCTGGGTGTCCCTGTGTTGTCCCTGACAAGTGTCTCATGGCCAAGGGTCTCATGCCCGACCTGCCTGAGCTCCACGCCGGGGACACCCCGCATGGCCAAGGGGTGACCCCGCCCCAGGCAGGCACCACCCAGCAAACACCAGGTCTTGGTGTGCCCGGGCTGGTGCTGGGGAGCAGGGAGAAGGGAGCGGGTGGTGGGGAGAGGGGGGCTGACGATACCCCTGGTGGGGAGACCCAAGAGTGAGGAGCAAGAAACCCCACCATGGACATCACAGTCCTGCCAGGGAAGACCTGGGGATGGAGCTGACTTGTACCCTTCTCCCTGCTTGTGCTTAAGGGAGACTGAACCTGTCACGCCCGGGATGCAGAGGGACACTGGTAGGGCGAGCATCACACCAGAGGTAAGAGGTAGAATCTAGGAAGGGTTTTTATATAAAAAATTTAATTGCATTATTGATGAGACTTTAAAAATATTAATTAGTTTGGACTACTTGACTGTTACAATCTCCGGACTAACAATAAATTCTTAGCTCTACTCGTGAGGTGTGTTCTACTATTGCCTGTAACATGAATTTCAGTGAAACAGCATCCTAAGCCTTCATTACCACAGCTGGGTGATTAGTTTTTCCTCATAGTTGTCTTCATAGAAGGTATCATGAAGGCAGGCTTGCTGAGAGCATTGCTGCAAGTACCTGACCTGTCAGGAGGGACTGAGCCTGATTTCTTCGGTATGACATTTGCCTGAGTAACTACACTACCTGGTAGCAGCAGAAGGCTGTTAGACCACTTAATTTTAGCACATAACTGAGATGTCTTCCTTAGCAATGAAGTTGCCCTGGGTTGCCTCTGTAATTGAAGACGAGTCATCTCTAAAGGTAGTTGAAGTTTTGGGTACCTGAATTATAGAAGCTTCATTTGAGTTTAAGACTAGAGGACCATCTTCTAGAGAGATATGTGAGCTGTGCTCGGGCCACAACATGTGCTTTCTCTGTATCAAAACATCATTCAAAACATGGAGCCTCCAGCCAGATGTAGTGTGACTTTTGTAATGGTCTCATACACTGATCTCTTGCAAAGTCTGAACACCAGCAGTCTTCTGAGCTGTACCAGAGACACCTTGTGCTCCCCTAGAAGAGTAATTCTGTTAGCTAAAAGCCGTAGTAGGTTGTTGTCATAAACTGGATGAACCATTTAGGAGTTAGACCACAGGCTTTGTACCGTGTGCCTCCGCTGAAATAATTTGAAAAACCCACATATACAAGGTATATCAGACACTTTGAAATGTTCTCAGATGTTCTCCAATTGAAAAAGATATTTACATGGCTTATAAAACTGAGAATATAACCGAGGTATAGAAACCCTTTCATGTGACTCATCTGACGAGCCACAGTGGAAAGAACGAACGCAGAGAGCAGCTCGAAAGCAAACCATAGCCTAACAACTGTACTGTCCAAGTGTGAGTTCAGCTCCTTCTACAATCCAGTTGTGTCTGGATTGCAGATGGTTCCCCACAACAAATGTTCAAATAATCAGTTCTATGAATGATAATTTGATTTTTTTTTTTTCCCCCAGAGTGTTGGATTCCCTTTAGTAGCACACCTGTGGTGTGCTAGAGAGTGACGGAAGGCAGGGAAATATTCTTAGCTCCTGCTCTTGCTCTTCTGTAGACTCAGCTCAGAAACTCCTAAGGTGGCACAGGCCAAGGGATGTGTCCGGCACCTTTGAAAACCAAGCCTGAATTCTTGCCAATATTCAACAACTGTCTTTACATGTATAAATGTTTTTAAGGTAGAACCCCTACTGGACCCACTTTTCCTGGCACAGATTCAAGACGAACCCTTTCCATGGTCCGCAGGAGTCTCTGTCCCCTCCTTGGTCTGAGGCTTTACCATTTCCTTTTGGTGTATCAGTGCTTAGCAGCACGACACTTCTGGTTTTCAGCTTCATCCATCAGTGTATACAGAATGCCAAGAAAATATTTTTGCTGTGCCTTTGCGTTTGCAGGCCTTTTCGCAGTGCTTGGGAATTTGAGAATTGTTCACGCAGTCATTGCTTGGAATTGATCAAATCAGGTGCTTCTTTTTTTATTCATTCAATCAGTAAGGAAAGCTGAGTTCATCAGCTGAACAGGCAACACAGATAAGACACGTTTGGGAAAGAATTTTTATTGTTCCAAAGATTTAGTATTCAGACATTATCAAGTTGAGTAAATTCTAATTGTGTTTCTAACTCTACGTTTAATAAATGGACCATGAAGAAGGAAAAAAAAAAAGGGCTGTGAGCGGTGGGAGGAAAAACAGGAAATGAGACCATGAATCAAATCTGGTCTTGGAGATGACAGTCAAGCTGCCTACAAATTCTGCAGCTCCCTTGCTAGTCATGTGAACCACACCAGTCAGATAAAAGTATATCAACATAAATAATCACATATTAATATGACATAATATTAATATATTGTGTTTTGAAGTCCATAAGCAAATCTGACGGTCCTGAACTGCATGACATGCAATAACTAAATAATCACAGAATCACTAAGGTTGGAAAGGACCTTCAAGATCATCAAGTCCAACCGTTAACCCAATGCCACCATGCCCCCTAAACCATGTTCTGAAGCGCCACATCCACACGTTTTTTGAACACTTCCAGAGATGGCGACTCCACCACCTCCCTGGGCAGCCTGTGCCAATGCTTGACCACTCTCTCGGTGAAGAAATTTTTCCTAATACCTAATCTAAACCTCCCCTGGCGCAACTTGAGGCCATTTCCTCTCGTCCTATCTCTGGTTACTTGGGAGAAGAGACCAATCCCCACCTCACCACAACCCCCTTTCAGGTAGCTGAGGTCTCCCCTCAGCCTCCTCTTCTCCAGACTGAACACCCCCAGTTCCCTCAGCCGCTCTTCATAAGACACGTGCTCCAGACCCCTCACCAGCTTTGTTGTCCTTCTCTGGACTTGCTCCAGCACCTCAGCATCCTTCTTGTAGTGAAAATAAGGTTTGCAACAGCTTCCTGTGGCTAGTGCTTCAAGGCGTGGAATCCAGGCTGTCCTCGGTGGAAAGTGCAGGGCTCTCCAGGGTGATATATGCAGTCATAATCCAATATATAGTGCATAGTAGCCAACAGAGAAATAAAGACTAATAAAGTATCCCAGGTACTCTAGAAATGACCTCGAGGAAGTGGTGGTGGTGTGCAGGTAGCACACATCACATGGAGCTGTCTCACACCAACTAAAAACGCAGCCTCACTCCTGCAATGAATATGTTGAATTGAACTCACTTTTTAAGAATATTCACTATTATATATTCACTATTTTAAGAATAATTCATTGTTATTCATCAGTCAGGTTGTTAACCTTGACAGCTCAGGAAAACAAACCATGCAGATATGAGTCTCTGTGTGATATCAACTGGTGACTGCTGCTGATAAGGTGCTACTGAGCATGTCGCAAAATTCAAGCATGCTCTTGTCTTGAACTAATGAGAATAAACACAGACTGTGAAAAGTGAAGCAATGATTGAAGCATCGATTCTGAGATGAGCCATGAACCTTCAGCCTCTGCAGGAGCTGAATTGGATTTGAAAGGGAAGGTCTTCTGCCCTTTAAATAACCAGGCCTTCAAGTATGTTTGAAAAGGTCATTTAGAGGAATTTCATGGTTCAGCTTAATTTGCCCTGCAGTTGTAACAGGTACTGAAACTTGTGCCAACAGCACCAACAGAAGAAGGGTTTGGCAAACCAGGAATGTACTGAAGATTATTCACTCATGACATCTCATCTTATGGCAGAAGGCTCTGCAGACTGTTGCATCCAACAGGAAAGAGTAATTTCCAGATTTTGAGAACTTGCAGACTTTCCTGTAATGGTCATTGCTGATAAGGAGGAACCTAGGTACTATCAAAGTTCTTCCATGCTGAACATTTCTAAAGAACAGATGACCCTCAAGGGATAATCAGGTAAAGTCATACAGTACAACATGCTCACCGTGGCAGTGACCGAGCAAGATGATCCTCCGCAGAATAAAAACTCACAGCAGGTGTGCAATGAGCCTTTATATGTCACCTCACCCATCAAGTGTTTTCATGGCATTTTTTAAGTCTTGAGACAAGACCCTGAAATTTAATAGTAACTTGTTCCTGGGCTCATTAGGATTTATTTGTTTGTGAATGTCTGGAAATGCTGTCCTTCACCACTCTTTGGACATACTTTATAGCAAACAATTTGATTATTCAGTGATACAAGAAATATTTCTACCACAAAGGAATATGTCCAGTCAAGGACAAACAAGACTGGGCAACAGTGTTAAAAAGCAACAGAGGATCAATTAAAAGGTGTGGGGTATGTGGAAAAGCACACAGCACCACAAGAAGTGAATATTTTTAACCTAGTAAGACACTGCTTGTTTTTCAGATACAAAATGAAATACCTGAAGTTTACCAGTTTGAGATGGATTTTCTGCTTACACAATTCAGAAATGGCTTCAGATCAAGCAAGAATCAGCAGCAGTTAATGGGTTTGCATTGATTGCTACATTTTTATTTGTCATTCTTCTCTTGCATTATCTTTTTTCTTGGTAGAAATGTACTCTCTCGTAACCACTGAAGAGAACTGGGCATGTCCTGCTCCTTTGGCACTGAATGACCTTGGGCACGTCACTTTATCATTGTATTTCTGGAGAGTTTTACTCTGACTGGAGTGGGATGCAGGTATTTGAGGCAACACACATATCAACAGCACCTGGCTTGGCTGCACAGAACCCCTGTAGACTGATAAACACTACTGAGCCATAACACATTATTCTATGTGGAGCTCTGTTTTGATGTTTTGATTGCTGCTGCTGCCTGCACTAGTTAGTTTAAACCAGGTTGTGTTTTTCTATGCCACATAGCAGTCAAGTCTATGTACTACATTGATAGAGACTACTCTTAAAATAAGCGTATTATTAATGAGAACATATAAATTGTTTGGCACAGAACAACTTTCTCTATTTGCAAGTTGCTTGTGAAAGTTGTGAACTAGACATGAGTTTATTTGCCAGTCATTAACAAATGATTTTTGGACTGCAAATTTGCTGTAGCCTTTTCTAACATTAATTTCTTATACCTTTTTCATCTAGGAATGTCCTTGAAAGAGCTCTCAGAAATGTTTGACAGTCCACAGAGAAAAGCTTCTGACATATAGATAGCTCTGGCCTGCAGCAAACAGTCTTTCATTTCCACCTATTATAAGCCAGCCATAAATTCTGGGGTACCTCAGTCCTGCTCTTTCTACAGTGAGTGAACCTTATGGACACATCAAAATGACCCAAAGCAATTTTGAGCTGTAATTCTGCCCATTTGTTCTTTTCCCCCATCCTGAAATCTATGCATATGTTACAGTGTTCTGTAATTTCAAGTCATACAAAACAATCATAAAAATTCCTGGTAGAAAATAGCTGTTGTTAAAACCTTAATTCCTAAATATAAATCTTTCTATTCAGCAAGACGAGAGTCTTTTCTCAGAACTTGCCCAACAGAGGACAAATGTATTAGAAGAGCTGCTACTTCTGATGTGGAGATGGACATTTCCATAACAGTTACGTCACTAACTGAATAAATACGATTTGACCCCCTAAAAACATTCCTGGTGCAGAAAAAAGAAAATTCAATACCCTCAGTTTGTTCACACAATATCAAGACAGATAGAGCACAGGCCATTTAATTCCCTTCAAAACATAGTTACCGGGGTGTTGAATTCATAATTGTGTCCCCTCACAGAAACTGGTTTTACATCTATAAAAACAGGCATAAACATCACGTCACATACCTCAAGAGAACAGCTCATATGTCCTTGATATATTTTCAAGCAATTTTTATTTGGTAGTAAAGTGGCTATCAGCCAATGCTTCAGCAATAGCTTAAGCCCCAAGGAAGGCAGATACTGCTGAAAAGTTGGCTGACAGACACTTTACATCCAAAGAAAAATCGCTTGAAAATATATCAAGGACATGTGAGCAGTTCTGTTGATGAAACCAATGTGATGTTTGCATCGATTGAGAGAAATGAAATGCGTCAGTTGACACAGGCTGCAATAATCCGTTGTGATCATTGTGTAAACACTTTGGGACAAATTTCTTGCAAGGGGAGTTGAAAGCTTTGGTGACACTTCGGAACAAATAGGCTATTCTTCCTTGAGCCAAACAGATGAAGAGCTTGGAAGGGGGAAAAAGAGAAGATAAAGGTTTCCAAAATATCGTGGTTAATATTATTTGTATGTTGCCAGTGTCAAGAAGTCCCAGCAGGAGACTGGGGCTTCATTAGGTAAAACAAGTGAAGAGGCCAGATGGTAGGAGAGACAAAACAATGTATATTCATATATTCCAGCTATGTAAAAGTACTTCTTGCCTCGTACTTAGGCATGATTAATTCAAAGGTGTGTCTGACACCACCAGCATCCAGAGTGCAATACTTTTTCTGATATTATAAAGAACACCTTTTTCTCCTTTTGGACATCTTCCCAGCACGCACCTCTGCAATTCTGGCCATCAAGGTAGGCCATTGTGTCCACAGGGGGATTTTATGCGCAGAACAGCCAGATCCACTTGCAGTTCATATTGTAGGCTGAAAAGAAAATGTATTATGCATTATTAACATTATTCATCTAACAGAAAGAAAATTACATGACCAAAGGGGCTATGCTAATGGTAACTTTATGCCGTTACGATGTGGGGAATGGGATGAGGTGTCAGCTCGGGCCCAGAGCTCCTGAGCCTGGGGCACGCACCTCACAACGGGCTGCCCTGAGGCGCCCATTAGCGTGGCCTCTCTGAGGGAGGGCAGGAGCACACCTCCTGCTCCGCGCCAGTGGGACAAGCGATGCCGGGGGGGGATGGAGAATGTCCCCTTAGAGCGGAGCCGGGCCCCGGGACAGGCCCAACGGGACGTGAGGGGCGACACTTCTCCCCACACCCTGCGAACTACACTACCCAGCGGGGCTGCCCTGAGGCGCCCATTAGCGTGGCCTCTCTGAGGGAGGGCAGGAGCACACCTCCTGCTCCGCGCCAGTGGGACAAGCGATGCCGGGGGGGGATGGAGAATGTCCCCTTAGAGCGGAGCCGGGCCCCGGGACAGGCCCAACGGGACGTGAGGGGCGACACTTCTCCCCACACCCTGCGAACTACACTACCCAGCGGGCACTGCGCAGGCGCACGTCTCACTCCCTCGGCGCTAAGCATCCTGGGACTTGTAGTCTGCGCCCTCGTGAAGTTTAAACGGAAAAAGTTTCCGCACCTTCTCCGGGTACCTCGCCGCTCTTCAGCGGGGGGTGCGCGGTTTCCATGGCTACGGCCCCACAGCCA
>NW_010538363.1:0-35162 GCF_000687285.1 Phaethon lepturus
CTGTTTTCAAATAAAAAATAAAGATCACAACCTGAACTCAAAAGTAATTGAATATGGGTTCATGAAGAAGAAAAATAATTGTGGGAAATTAATTTAAATTTGAACTCAAAAGTAGTTGAATATGGGTTCATGAAAAAGAAAAATAATTGTGGGAAATTAATTTAAATAAATCCTTCAAGAGGATGATGAATGCAAGATATTATATTATCGTGATTTTTTATGTATTTGAGACACACCTAATGTGATGCATTAGGATAGGTTACGGTAGCGTATTCTTCTCTAGTATTGATTATTGCTTTTGTTCTTCTATCATTTGCTAAAAAGGAGAAAAAAACAAAACCACAAAATTTGGTCTTATGTTCTATTATTATGGAACGAGCTATAGATATAATTGTTCCAGCCTGAATAAGAAAGGCAGCATTAGTGCAAGCGTCCCATTACTCCAGCATTATGCCCATCATAAAAGCTTAAGATTTTATGGCACATACTTTGTTTTTTCTGCTGTTAAATGATGTTTTCTATTAGTCAACTTGGGCATACATTCTGCCAAGCTGAAATACTCCCCCTCCTCGCACCCATTTTCAGAAAAACTCTTTTGGCTACCATTAGTACAACAGAAAACTCATCTTAAGGCAGATGAGGAATGATGAATTAAAATTATTTTCAGCTTTTTAACAAAAGCCGTCTGTAAAGCTTTTATATTTTGAAATAAGTTTAGTTTATTTGAAAGGGAGATAAATTACACATAATGTCTTATTTCCAATTCACCACTAAAAAAAAAAAAGTAATTTTCTTCCTCTTTCTCCCCCCACAAAATCATCTTGGTGTGTAATTTAATATGGAATCAGTATATAAAAGACTAAAAACTTTGATAGCTAAATATGCAAGACACACATACTCATGTGTGTTATGTAGCATGTGACGTGACGCATTTGCTATTTATGCACTTCAGGGCAAAACTGCACAATATTGAGGGAGAAAATATTTGGTAAAAAAATGGTCCTGAAGCTGCTGTCAGAATATGTAAAACAACGTGACAAGTTTAATGGATATTCTACATTTATTTTTCTCAGAGACAGCCATTTTCTAAACTAATTGGAATAAGGCTCTTAATTTCATGGTTTGGGGAGTGGGAAAAAAACCCCACAACCTGACCCTTACGCAGTTCTTCTGTTTCACTGTTTAAAATTCATGGTTTGGTAATCTGCTTTTAACTGACACCCTACTTATGAAAAGGCATTGCTAAAATGTTTTCTGACAATGAAATATGATGTGATTAACCTCTTGCTATACCTACCCCCTCAAAGAATGCAGACAGCGTATTGTAGGCTGGCAACATTCAGTGGTTTGGTGAAATAGTAGTATTATTGGAGCTTGCATCAATTACTCATTGCAGGGTCAAGGAGGCTGATTTGGGGAAATGCTGAATTCTGCATCTTCTGTTTATCTGCATGGGAATGGATGGCGTTCCGTGCCTCAAGAGCATGGCTGCAATTAGTAAATTGTCATAGCTCCCTGGGTCTGGTCAAGGAGTAACGTGTTTTGGGATGATGCCATGTCACGAAAAGGGAAAATTTGCATGAAAAGTATGAGTCTGAGATAATTCTCATGAGAAGGCTTAAGTATATATATATTTTATATACATGTATATGTACTATAGATCTACTGCATAATTTTCTTTAGGCCAATGTTGTCTTTGTATCAAATGTCACTAGCCAAGGAAGGATAGCAGAAAGTAATTAGCTCAGCTAAAGAAACAGCAGTTCTGTAGATTCAGAACCGAGAATCTACTCCTTAGATCTATCGTGGCTTTCTAGTTTCAAGAAATGGAGGTGGGATCGTGGCTGGAGGGACATCAGACACATCAGGCCAAGATGAGACCCCCAGGATAGGTGGGTCCTTGGCTGGTCGTGGGGAAGCAGGGGGAACGGGAGCTGCAGAGCAGTCCCCTGGTCAGCAACTCCTTGGTTGTTCCTGGTTCTCAGTAGTTTTGCACAAGACATTTAGTCCGTCTGTTCCTCCTTTCTTTTACCGTCATGCTAAGTTACCTCTGATTATATGGGACAATCCAGTGTGCTTCACAGGACTAGGTGCAGAGTATAAAAACTCACAAGGGTCATAGTTTTACAGGCAATAGCCCCTGGCTGAGCTGGGAGAAATGCCAAAGAGAAATTCAAGGGGTCCATGGTTGGTTACAAAACCCTTTAACCCTTCCCCTTTTAGAAGGAAAATCTCCCTAATGCTTTCCATCCCTACGAAGTCGTGGTGTGGGTTTGGTTTTTTTTTATCTTCTCTTGGAGTTTTGGTCCTAGATTTTTTGCCAGCGAATTTACAGGGTTTTGTCACATCTACAGCCATGTAACTTGCTTGTCCGATAAAATCTTGTATCTGACGACCAGAGTGAGCTTTGTTTAGGCACGTTCTTAAACGACCCCACAGTGATAAGCTCATGGCCATTTGTGTCTTAGGTCAGTAAGGATTTTTATCTTCTCTTGGAGTTTTGGTCCTAGATTTTTTGCCAGCGAATTTACAGGGTTTTGTCACATCTACAGCCATGTAACTTGCTTGTCCGATAAAATCTTGTATCTGACGACCAGAGTGAGCTTTGTTTAGGCACGTTCTTAAACGACCCCACAGTGATAAGCTCATGGCCATTTGTGTCTTAGGTCAGTAAGGAAGGTCATAGGTCAGTAAGGAAAAGCGTGATCGCCCCTCTCCTCTCTGAGCAGATAAAATGACCCAAAGTCCCTTCAAGTGCAAAGTCAGATGAGCTACTGAAATCATCAAGTCATACAAACAATCTGAACATGACATTTTGTTGTGTGTTTGTGAGTCACCAATTAGCCATCGGAGAAAGGAAGATGAACATTACTTCCCTTATTTGACAGACTGCATGCTTCACGTCAGTGAGGGCTGGCATTTTCTGTGGGGTTGCTGGAATTCATACATTAACTTCCATCCCCAGTTTCCCCTCACCCCAAACTACTCCCATCAGCTATAAATAAGGTCTCATATTTCAATGTATAAAACCTAATTTTAAAAATGTTATTTTTACTGCTGAAATATCTCCTTTCTTTGCTTATTTTGTCTGTATAGTACGCCGATAGAAAGACATACAAAATAAAATAATTAGCATTTAGCTTCCGTCTAAAAAAGTGCTGGGAGAGGAAAGAGAAGAAAGTGGGATGTATTTCCTTTTCTTAATTTTAAGTAAGGAAAACATTTGCTGTGCATGAGTTTGAAATGCACAGCCTTCTTAAGCATTCATACAAGATAAAGTCAAGTCATCTGTAGAACTGTTTTAACTCTGATAGCTAACTGCTTCAGTGAGAAAACTACCGTATAAGTCATTTTCTTTCCTCATAATAGAAGAAATGAACTAGCTCAAGTTTATATTAATGAAGAAAACAAGCTATTACATGAATCCTTTTCAAAATCCTGGTTGTGAAAAAGGTTGTTTTCATGCATGATCACAGCAAATATTAATGTCCTCATTTGCTAGTTAACCTGTTTCTTAGGAAAACTTATTTATAATTGAAAAAAATGGAGTAAAATCTAATTTAATAATGCCACCTATTAAGGAAACAGAAAAAACTATAAAGAGAGAAACCCCACTGGTTATAATTAAAGCCTTATTGAGGGAGGTTCAGCTGTATCCACTGTTAAGCCACACGCAAGAAAACAGTCGGAAAAATTCAGAATGTTAGGTGTGTGACCAGTGTAATATGTGAAGATACAACAAGCCTAAAAGGTGAAGTTCATGAAGCTGAACAGTGGATTCAGGGAAGAGACTTTAAAACTCCTACTCTTCCTGAGAAATACGTTATTCTGTGCATAGACCCAGGAAAACCCAAAGGGGTACTTTTGTCTTGTACTCATCAATACGAAAAAGCCTCTCAGAATACTGCCTACAGCTATCCATTTCTTACTGCGCCCGGCGGGGACTGCCTGCAGCTTAGTCGTTCTTTGGTGGAGGGCAGAGAAGCTCCTTTGTGCCCGCAAGGCAGATCCCCCCGGGAACACCAGCGCCCACACCTGACACCCTCCCCAGCGCCTGCCTTCCTACCCACATTGGTGACGCTCGTGGGGGACCCCGCACACCCTGCTTTAGCTCGTGTTGCATCTCTGTGAAGAGGTAAAGCCTCTGGAGCTCATTGGTTTCATCCCATCTCAACTTGGTCTCACTATCAAACAAATGTTTGCATTACATCAGAGAAAACTCTTAAAATTACGAGGTTAGGCGCAAAATTAGAAGTAAGAGGCTACAAGTAAATACAATATAAAATCTCAATTCTAGGTAATACTAAACTGAAAAAAAATTCAGTGTTTCTAGCTGATTTGTCTCCTTAATCAGAGTCCCTAGTATGTGCATCAAGTTATCAGAGCAAGGGATTCAGGCTTCCCAACAAAAAAGTTACAGTAATCTCTGCTCTGAAACTAAAGCCGGTCCGTGAGAGCTGGATGTTCTCCCATGAAGAGCTGGCACTCAGCACATGGTGCAGGTTCAGTCCCTGTTTATTTCTGAGGTTTAAATTCACAGCTCCCACTCCTCAGAGAGAGCCCAAACCACAAGGTTCCTGTGGGATGAAATCCTGCCCCAAAAGTTCTACTTCGATGTTTGTTTATACAGACTAGGATGAAGGGGGCATCCCATTCTGGGGTATGTCAGGTTATGGACACACACTTGTCTCCAGCTCAGCATTATAAACAAGCAGGCTTAACTACTGTGGAAGTTTGATGGAGACCCCCAGGCAAATATCATGTGACTTTACTGAACAGGTTAATGAATGTACAGACATAAACCCCAGTTTAAACCTTCTCTCACCTTCACTCGGAACAGAGGAACTTAAACGCGTGAGGACTCTGGAGGAGCTCTTAGGCTTAAACAAGACCAAGAAAAAGGATGAGCTACTATATGCCTTTTGGAGTCAAAGTACTTTCCATTCCTGGTGCCTACAAGTCTAATAGCTGGAGTTCATGGGTGTTACACTTTGCATTTCAAGTTACTTTTCTTTAGTCTTGGTACATTTCTAAATCATTCTCTCTACTCTTAAAAGACAATTCTTTCAGGAACCATCCATTAGTAGCAGAACTCCTGGTCCCACTTAAACAGAAGAACCATAACCACAGTGATGTGATGCCATAGAAGTAACCACAATGACATGACTATAGATCAGAAGAACTCCAGGGGAAATGATACTGCCAGTTTTGTCAGCAAATCCATTCATTAATCCCACTTGCAAGTAGGCTTTGCCATGTTAGAATGTAACAGTAACAAAAAAGCCTTCATGGTTTATCAAACCAAAGATCTGTTTCATACTAAAGTCATACTAAAGTAAGTCAGATGATCAACTAAAAAAAAACCCCAAACCTCTCAAAATTTCATTGTTATACAATCAGGCAAGAAGTTACTTGGGTTTTTTTTGGTTTGTTTCTTTGGTTTGCTTTTTTTAAAAATTTGAAATATCTTTCATGGCTTATAATGAAATTATTATCGCCGTAGCCCTGAGAATTTTGTGTAATGTTAGAAAGAGGGCTATTTAATCAAAGATCAAGGTAAAAAAAAAATATAGTTGCATCCTGTCCCTTCCTGTTTGCAATCTACAGAAATTTCAGAATTGCTTATTAGGATCACAGAGCAATTGAAAGCTACAGCCACAGCTTTCCTGATTTGGTGAAGTTCTATTTGGTTGATATATGCCAGCCTCCACTCAAATCTAGTTTTGAAATCTCTAAATATTCAGACAATTTTACTGGGTTTTTCCAGTGAAAAGTTATCATCTTACCTCTAAAATTGTTTCTTCTCTTTGAATAAGGCCAGCTGACAAAATCATAATGGAAAAACCCTAGAGAAAATAATAGCAAATGTTAACTTAGATGTCGTACCATGATTTTTTATTTTTCTTTATTTAGCTGTTGGTTTTTTGTTTGTTTGTTAATAATGTAAATGGTGAGGAAGAAAAACCAATGTATTCATAAATATATGTTCTGTAATATGGAGTAAGGCTTGGAATAAGGAGTATTTATGTTGTAATGTGGTTGAAGTAGAAATATCAACAACAAAGCAACATGACAGGACAACAATTACTTAAATAAAGCATTCTAATTTAAATAGATACACTCAAAAGTCTTAAATGAAGAGACTGAGGAGCTTTCTTAACCGCTATTTTACATTTTTATTAAATATTGGAAAACAGACTGATCACAAATTCTTGGGATTTCCCTGATGAAATCATCTAGTTGTAGTTCAGTTAATTACTGATCTAACCTTGGACTGCAGCAATGAAGAATAAAAAGACTAAATACAATTAACACCAAGTCACATCATTTCTTGGGACTCAGATCTTGTTAAAAATACAGGATTTCTTTTTGGTAAGACTACAGCTAAATGTAAACTATGGATAAAATGGTACATTTTAAAATCTTGATTTTTATAGACAAGAGGAATGTCAAGTAAAAGAGAATGTCATTCCTTATGTTGATGGTACTTCTACTTGTAAATGTTGGTATTTTCAACAGCTGGAATACTTTGTCTTGTTCTGATGTCCACGACTGAAGAGAGCATGAGTGCTAGAAAGCATTCAGTGAAGGCCACAGAGCTGATCAAGAAATTAAATAAATTAGTAACATCATTTATAATATAAGAAGCTGAATTTAGGAGAAAGACAAGATGTGACACCATTGCTGATATGCACTAACACATGGAAAGAAATTTGAGAGTGGAGAGCTTTTAGCTTTACTGATGAAGATTTAAGTGGCTCTATGAATGGCAAAAACAACTCTAATCTAGAGATTAGGTATTTTTTTTTAAAGTATCCTCAAAGGCAATTCTGAATTCTTAAGTATTTTGTTGGAAGAAATGATGGGCTGACTAATCATTGAAAATGATAGTAGTAGTAATAATAAATAATTAGAAAACACAAGCTTAGAGCAATCAAAATCACTCACTTGTTTGGATACAGAAAATCATTTTGACAGGAAAATGAATTTTCAGAGGGGATGTTTCATTTTGACTTCTAACTGAAGTGTTTTGACCTTTCATTTCAAAATTACAGGTGCTTTTCTTTGAATTAACGAATTTTTCAAAGAAAAGTAACACAATAACAAATATTTCATGTTGAACAAACTTTTTCAGCTACCACGGAACAATGCTTTTCCGTGTTATTTTGCCAGAAGTAAAAAAAATTTAAAAAATTTAACAAAATAAATCAAGTCAGCATGATATCGGTTTATCCCTTCCCACTTTACCACATTCTCTGGCAGACTCATATACCCAACTACATGAAATGTGGTATGATAATCTTTCTTAAAAATATCAATCCATTGTTTAGAAATGGTACTAGAAGTAAGGTAAAGATGGATGATCTGCTAGTCTTCTGTGGCCTTTGAGCTTCTGAGTCACCCTATATTTGCAGTCCTTGGGGAGGGTCAGGTAGTCCTCATAATCCCTAACGTGCTTGTTATAGTTCTGCAATAAGACACATTATAACAAAATCTCCTGATCCAGTATTACTGAAAGTTATCTAGGCAAAATCTAATTCATTGGCTTGAAAGGTTGGGTATACTGGGAGGTTAAGTGAGGTATTTTTCACGCTTCTACCTTCCATGCTGCATGTTTAAAACGAGGACATCACCCAGCTCGCCTTTAATCTTCTCAAGTGCCAGAATCTCCAAACTACTAAAGAAGTAATTATAACCTGAGGTACTCAGTACTCCACAAAAATTATTAACAGTTTTCACGACCTAGTCCTGGTGCAACTGATACAATTAACACTTTGCTAACCAAAATGTTATTTAGCTGAGAAACCCACACAAGGGATTTTTTGTTCCTTTCGTTAGACTGAATGCCTGTAAAGGGACAAGTTCACAGCTCAGGGACTATATTCATCCCTATAATACAATAAAGGTGACAAAGGTGCCAATCACTGGTAATAGTACTTGCCCTTTTTTTTTTTTTTTAGTTTATTTCTGTGAAAGCCTTGACCAAAAGGAATTAATCCCTACACATCAAGCTACATATTTTTAGGTTGCAAGTACTAGCCCCTGTAGCTTTTGACTCACTTAAGCTGCTGAGCCAGAGGTGCAACTCTTCCTCACTTCTATTTTGTAACCTTGCAGTGATCACTATTCCAAAGCAAATCACCTCCATGAAAGTAAGAAGTAAAACTTTAGCTCCAGGCTCTACCAGTCTATGAAATCTTTATTGTTTCTTCTACAATTTCTTTCAAACTGTTCTGCACATCTGCAGCACATAATCAAATTGACTTTTCATTATACAGTTCTACCACAGCACATCCGCTGTGCTACACAGAAATATTCAAATTTTAAAAAAGCCAAACAAAACCCACTGTTCTAAAAGAGACCATATAGTAAAGATTTTGTTTATTAGCTTTAATTTCCATGTAAATGATAGAGGTATTATATCCAAGAGTCTTAAAATCCTGAATTCTAATGAAGGCCAACCATACTTCATGGGAAAATTAAGACATCAAAAGTTGCCATTTCAGAGGCAGATTTGTAAACATTTTTGATTGTTCCATTAAAAATTGCATAAAGCAGCACGTAGAATGAGCAAGGAAATATTTACAAAAACATCCAATATACAAAATACACGTGCGCATCAATCCACGTCAAACGGAGCCCTTTATTACATAAATGCAACATATTCAGGCAACCTCTCTGTCATAAGTATTTCAAATATTATCTCAGTCTGCTAATATCATTGTACTAAAAGGATGGCAATGAAAGGACATGCCACATTACTACAGATAAAGTTAAAATAATACAATTTTTGTGTGTTTTTAATACTTTGGAGGAAGCGTCTAGTGCTTACAATAATTCAACTTAATTCCTCTAGCTCTAATTTTCTTCTTGAACTCCCTTCCCATTTTGGGTTACATGTTATTAGAGAAGAATTTACAAAATGGCACTGGAGCCATGTGTGCGGGATCAAGTGAGATGTAAGGAGAAAGAAAACAGGAAAGGGGAACTCCAGCAACTCCATACCTCAATGCCGCAGGATGCCGAGTTTCCTTTCTCCGGTGAACGGCAGAAAGCTTCCCATTAAAACAACCCCGGTAATTTCCTTACAGTCATGTAAGCAGCGTGCCAGAACCACTGATTCAGCTGAGATGTGTCTGGCAGAGAACCAGGAGTTTGGAAGGAGCCCTGTGCTCCCAAGCTGCTTTGAGTAGCACCTCCGTGAGGGGGGAAATATAGCAGCCAGGGATTGCCAGAATTTATATAAAATCCTCATGGAGCTCCTTCTGCCAGTTTTCTGAGAAAAACCTCTAGGATGGATCCAGGAGCTCTTGTATGAACCAGTTTCTTTTCTTTCATCTTCATTAAAGATGCTTATACAGAGCGAGTGGTGAAAAATCAGAAATAGTTAGGCTGACTAATGTTTTGCTGTCCCTCCAAGAGACGTGCATGCAGTGTCTAGTCAGCAGAAGCCTGGGAAGTCTCTACAGGTGATTTTTGTTTCCCTTTTCGTTAGATGCTAAGCTGCCCCCCAAAAGAGAATTTTTAGCAGAAGCATACAGGGCTTATATTAAGAAGTTGTTTCAGGCATAAGCTTGTGCAGCAGCTCCCTTAACATCATTCTCAGCGTGCGTTTGGGCTCAGGTTTCTCCCCAAATCATGAGCAGGTGAAAACTTCCCTTTTATATACACAGGCCCAGTGTAATTCTACTGAGGAATCCTGTAAAATGCTGATTTCAGTGAATTCAGTGGACATTTTGCCATTGACTTCACCAGGGCCAGGATTTCAAACCTGAAGTAGGTATGAGACAGATCTCAAATTCCTCTGTTTTTCTCAGCAACACTCATTTATTTATGTGCAGTCTGACTTCAGTCTGAATAAAAGTGATTTTGGATGGCCTAATCAGAAAAATGTATAAAGGCTTCCAGAATCAGGTTTAAAGCCTGATAATGTAAGGCAAAATATAAAATACTTCTGAATCAACCTGCAGTAATATGAATACCGCTTGTTGGGGAATGATTTCAAATCCAAAGTGAATTCCTGCTCTTCAGGCGAGGAAAAGAAAAGAAAAAAATCTTAGCCTTCACTGACAGTCTCGAGCTGTCCGTATCTTTTTGTGCTTTGAAAGGGAGAACAGTTGGAATTGATAACAGCACAGTTAGGGAGGACATATCCTGGTCAAGCATGCCAGAAATAATTTGAAAACAGTTTCTGAAAAGTTTGCAATGGCCAGGCTGTACAGGCTTGCCAGTTCAGGTAAACCACGGCCGAGCGTATGATGATCCCGGCTGAACCCCTACTTGAAAAAACAGAAGAACCCCAAAGTTTCAATTAAGCAACAAGCACATCACAGAAGGAGAGTTACTTTATCTCTAAAAACATATGCTCTTTCTTTTCTAAGCAAGTGTCTGTTCTCCAAGTCCTTGCAACAGCCCAAATGCCACCGACTAAATGTGCCCGGTGCAAATGACGAAGCAACAGCATTTACCGGGTACAGCCGCGTGCCTTTGTCAGCCAACAGTGCGGTTGCCTCCGAGAGCTTGAGCTTTACTTCGAGGTTTACTTGTTTGTCTTTACTTCAGAACTATCAGTCCTCAGAAGCGACAACAGTGCTACTAATAATAAATGGAAAAATGAAAGAATAAATACTTTCCAGCAGAGTTTAAAACTGACAAATGTTGCCAAATCCTAAAATACTCATGGCATTAAAATCTGCTTCCCAAATGGGGCTAATACAGATTTCAGAGGTCAAGGACCCATCCATGTACAAAGTTTATTACAAAAAAAAAAAAAATTTTTTTTACTCCAGCTGCTCTGATCTTCACTCGCCTTCCTTTTACCAGAAGCCTATGTGTAATTTGTCCTTCTCAGCCTCACAAACAAGGGGATTTTGACCTTTGCTGTGACACAATAACTTTACATTCCCGTGTGCTTGCTCAAGTTGCGTGTGCACTGAATTTCCCCTTTGACGCTTGTCTGAACATCGCAAAAGATGTAAAGAATAACTCCCTTTTTTTTTTCCCCCATGTCAGGCAAGGGTATAAATCAGTCTTAAAAAACCCAAAGCTAAACAACAAAACCTGAAAACTAGCATTGTTTTTACAAAATGCTGAACCATCAAATAGCAACTCTTAAAAGGACAGGAGTGAAGAATGGCAGGCTCTTTATTACCTGAGTGAAGGCATTACTTGGTTAATATTTTGCTCTTTGTTATTTAACCTCTCTCAAATAACAGCTTAGCTTTACACATTGCTCTCATGGTGGCAGAAGAAAACATACAAGGCAATGAAATATGGCTTTATGCTAGCAATAAAAAAAAAAGTATATTTGTTTACATGGTCATAACCCATATATACCTTAAAACTCTGTCCTGCAAATACTTAAACAGGTGTCTAAATTTAAGTGTCTGCATAGTTCCACTGACTTTACAGTTGAAAATGGGAAGCTTACTGCCATTAGTGTCGGGGGAACATCCCTTGGACACAAGTATGCGAAACAGTCTTCAATAAACCCTAAATTCTGCATAAACTCAGAACACGTCTTAAAAGTAAAATAAGAGACACAGAAAACTATTTTCAAAACAGTACATTTTTTCCTCTCTTCCCCAGATTAATCTAGCGCTAGCAGAGCATTGCCTCGGTTTTCTTCCACTGAGCGCAAACACCCCCACATACTTGAGGGAATCGTGTTATTTCCTCAGACCACTTAGATCCGCGAGTCCTGGCACAACGATTTCAGTTTTGATGGAGTACTTAACGCCACATACAATACTTACAGCAATCTCTGGACAAAGGAAGGAAGTTTATTTGGGGCTTTTTTCCCCCCCAGTCATTCTCACTTGTCCCACGTTGAGGTCTACCTGCTTTTCGGTGTACGTGCGCTGCCCGGAGCCCCTGCAGCACTGGAGCAGCGGCTGGGCTCAGCCTCCCGCCGCTGACATTATCGATTAGAGCTTCTGTTCCCATAAAGGGTCCCATCGTAGGCACAGGACAGCCTGGAGCTTCCCTGCAGCTAAGCTGCACCAGGCAGAAAAGCCCTTTCTCTCTTCCCCATCACATCGCCACTGGGCAGGACCTCCGTGCTGCCACCTCCCGAAGACAAAAGCCCTGGCTGGTGGGGCCAAGCATGGGGCCAAGCTCTGTCTTTGCCAGAATTTGTTGTATGGATTCAGATTCTGCACAGCCAAATTAAATAATAAACAGGTATGAAAAATAGCCATGGACTGTTCTCTGATCTCGCATCAGCTGCATGGATTCATCAAAGAAAACATTTCCTTCTGTCTTCACAGAGAGAAAAAATGAGTATATGAAGTTTTTCCTTAACTATTTTAGTAAGATTTTTCGCAAGAGGCAGACTCACTGTTTAAAGTAAAAAAAGAAAAGGAAAAAAAAAAGAGGGAAAAAAAGCACCCTATAATCTCCTAAGAATTTTGGTGACATTATTACTCTGAAAATGTTTCTTGTTGCATACTTCAGTAGCAAAAGAAAATAATACCCTCCATTATATCAAACAGATTGTAAGATCTTCCTCAGAGCAAGCTTTTCCGTTGTTCCTTTTAACAATGAAATGTCATTTTGGCAAAGGAATCACTAGTCTCCTGAATTTTCTCTTTTTTGAAATGATAAACACTACCAAGACTTCTGGAACAGTGAAAGAGCAAAGGCTTATTTAAATCTCACTGCATCACACTTTACCCACACAGAAAAAAAAGTGAAACCACAGTCTCATTTCAAAGGTATTTTCATTTTAACATATCTCCCTCCTTTTCTGCACCAAAGCCTTAAGAAAAGGTTGAGGAATCTCTGGATTGCCTGCAGAATAGAATAAGCAGACCAAGAAAATTTACTTTACTTGGGTTGAAATACTGCATGTATACTCAGCTAACTTCTGGTACTGTTGGCTTATACAACACTTCTGCAACTTAGTTATGTAGAACAACAGTCCTGTGGTATATGTTGAGAGGTAAAAGAGAGGAAATAAGTATTTAACAAGCTCCAGTTCTTTAAAAGATACTGCTTAAATATTCAAATACAAAACAATGCAACATCCTTATGAGATAAAGCAAACCACGATAATTTTCTTCAGCTGGTTAATTGCATGTGTGTGCAAGTGTAAAAGAGAAAAACAAAATTAAGTTTTAATTAAAGATATGAGACAGATGATGACATTTAATGATAAAAATGATAATTAAATAATGCTGTAATAATTATTAATTGCTTCTCTGACTCTTCTTCTCTATCTGATCATTTTATTGAACTCTTCAGAATTTGTTTTTCTCTTTGCCTGTCTGTTATTCATCATGGTCTTTGAAGCCTTTCTGATGTTTGCTGTTTAAGTAAAACTGAGGAGCAAAACTTGTCCTTATTAAAAATCCAATAAAAAAAATTTAATTAAATTTCACTGGTGCCAGTGGCATTAAAATGGAGACGGAATTTTACATTCAAATCATCAATTTAACAAAGTTTGCATACAAGCTACAGCTTGTACACCTAAGGTCCTCAGCCTATTCCTGTAGTAAGTAGCAAGGAAATGGTGTAATAAATCAAGGCACATGTGAGAGCAGGATAGAAACAGAAGTTTATCGGTGTATTCGCTTTGGAGCAAATACGAGCTTCTTTTCTTTTTTCAAGGGGTTTCTGAAGATTTTGATTATGATTGCTGAGAATATAATTCCTGAAACTTCTGAACCTGTACTTTACCCTAGTAACATCCTTTATTGCGTGGTATCATGTTGATAAAAATATAAATCAATAAATGTAGAATTACTCTAGTTGAAACGCATACACTACCTTGGATTCACACCAACACATGTGAGTCAGAGACATCCATGAAGAAGGAAGAGGGAAGCCAAGAGGAGACTAAGAATTATGGCAGGAAAAATATTCTTCTTGCATTCAAAGCAAACCCAGAATCAAACACACACACACATGAATCTGGAGAACCTGGATGGGTAGTTTGGGCTAAACTTGGTAAATATGTACAGAAAAAATAAATCCTTATCCCCCGTCTTGCTGTGCTTCATGCCTCCCTTGGTTAAAGGAACAATCCCACATACTGCCAACCAGTCTAAGTACGCTACAGATCTACTTATCATAGTTTACTCATAAAAACAAAGTATTGGTTGTAGCTTGCGCTGTTTCTCCTCCCCAAGACAAAAACGAACAAAAAAGAGAAAGTTTTTAACCACAAGCTACCAATGTATTCTTCACTTCATGAAAATACTTTCCCAAGGTTATAAGGCAGAAACGGCTTGAGGAAAACTGCTATTTTTTTTATTTGGAGCACTTTTCTTCTTAACAAAATTAGTAGCAGATTTCGTGTCATTTTGTAACGGTGAAAAACAAAATACATTTGTCGCTGTTAAAGCGTTGCCCAGTTGTAAACCAGAAAACAGTCTGGCAATCTGTATTTAATCAGTTTTACTGAATTTGCTCTACATTGAAATCAGTTAGTTATTGTCATTATCCTAGAAAATCCTCTGTTCATGAAAGATATTTAACGATCCGTAACCTCCTGGCACTGCTTATTGCCAGAAATACTGTTTTAAGTGATGCCAAGAGTCATACTGGCTATGCAAAAGCATGAGCAATATGTTATTATATTTGATTGTATCTCGGGATGTGCCATCACTAGGCATAGTAGCACTATAATGGTTTCTATAATGGATACGAAATAGCTTGTTCCTATCATTTTTGCTAGAATACTCTCTTCCCTTGCCTGCTGGGGGTTAGTCGCTGCCAACTAAAGGTTTCTAGGTCAGAGAGCTCTCATCAAATAAAGAAAACCGCCGAAACTAAACCAGCAAACAAGCAGATTCAAATTGGTTTTACCGGTGGCAAGGAAGCATGGGTGAGCCCGTCCACTTGTTAACTTGATGATTACTTTGTCCGAGAGCGCTCAGGGCAGAGCCGTGCTGCCCGAGTCGGCAGTTTCCAGATCCTGCTGGAAGGACGGCGCTGGCAGCAGGACAGGTCTGACGGTGACGGGTTGGGTGGCTCCTCACAGGGACCTTCTCTTCTTTTTCTGCAATGTCGTTTTATTAAGCTCTTGAGAGAGAGGACGCCAGGCCTAAAGAGAAAACCAAAGGTCTGATAGGAGAGGAGAGGATTCTTGTGCCTGGGCTATGTCAAGCTAGGCTGGGTGTCAAGTGTGGCCATTTAATTTTACATGGTCTGGCTTATCGAGTCCCTTTTCTGCATTACCATGTTCTCAATCAACCCTTGATGCAACTTATTAGATGAAAAACATTATGCAAAGCAATCCTTTCCAATTACTCATCTTTAGAAGAATACATTGAGGCATAGTACTCAGAGCTCCCGTGGTTTAACTTTAAGAAGAATAATATTACCATCTGAGACTATTTTTTAACGATTAATGTTTCGAAGTGTTTTTTTCAAGTTCTTCCCCTGTATCTTCAGAATGCCCAGAATTATTAACCCAAAGTGCATGTTACATTTACATTTTACCATTATAACACACGCACACACAAATATTCTCCCTGAAGTAACAGATTTTCTGCTTGTAGCATGAACACTTCAGATTCCAGCAGCATGATACCAGCAGAGATCACCCACACTTGAGCTATTAAACCTGATAATGGGTTTCTTACTAGCTATTGTACTTGACCATGCTTTTGTAAACTATTTCTCACAACGCTAGATCAGCCTGACAATTTACCACCTACCCTCCTTAAGTAAAATCTGCTCTGAATACTTAGTCTTATTTTAGCAAATGATTAATTTTGGTCCTGGTTCATCAGTTGTCTGCATAACTTCCACGTGCATGCTGTGTCTTACCGATATCACTGGTTGAGCTTTTATTTATGTTTAGTTTACTGCTAGAAATTTAGATTATTGGTGCCATTTAGAAGTGGACCCACTTCCATTTCCATGAAAACCGGGAGCCTGTATCACATGCAGTATCGATGCACAACCCCGTGCTTGGGGAGAACTATAGGCAGATTTTCCTATCTATCAGTTAATGGAGTACTGCTTTCAGTGTGTTGCCACTATCTCATCCATGATTTAGGCAATATAAATAGCAACTAAAAAGATTTGAAAGGCAGCAAAATATTGCAAAAGCAAGATATTGCTTTTATTTTCTTTTCTGAATGCTACCCACACAGCTTTTTAAGGAATGCAAAGTGCATTTTTACCACAAGTGGAAATTAATACATTTTCATTAATTAAAAAAATAAGTCTTTGAGATATTTTTTAAAATATATTTTTCCAAAGTTAAAAACATTACTATAGTGGGGATGCAACTTTAAATTTCAAGAGTGCAAATAACAAAAGGAAACTTTGCATCCTATTTCTAACCATGCCAGGTGTTCTCACTGCAACAAACTGCTAAGAAAAGCTATATAGAGCATATGTTTTCTATTGTTCTCTGCATAATCTGATGATGTAGCCATTCAGCACGACTGTATTCTTGGTGAAAGTGAGGCAGTATGAAATATTCATAAGCTAAACTATTTGTGATTATTAAATAAATCTGAATTGTGTGGATTATTTGGTCTATTCTCTTGTGGGTGGGAGAATAGTTTAACTTGTGCTGAGAGACAGTTATACGAATGGTAGGAAAATACAAGCAGGGTCAGAGTTTGCTTACTAAAGCCATTAAAAATCATATCAGATGTCTAATGTTAGGAAAATATCCAAACTAATGAGCAGAGTAAAACAGATGAAAACTCTAAATAAGGTTGAACTGGAGCAATGCTAATCAAGTGTTAATCACAACCAGAGATGTAATAATAACAAAAGCTATATCACATTCTTTGGAAGATTATGCATAGCTTTAAAATGCTTAATCAGGCCTTGAAATCTATATCAGAAGTAAATATTACTGTATATATTATTATTTAGAGACAGCCAACCACAGTAACAAACATGTAGTGAATTATCCAAGGTCAAACAAAACACTAACAAAGTTAGGAAGAACAGGGGTGTCCTGGCTTCCAGATTTTTCTCTGTTTGTAAGACTGCACTAAAGACTTCATTGTTGCTTTGTGTCATACAGTGGCACTATGGCTTTTTGGTGCTCTTGTGGAGTGACACTTGCTGCTAGATCATTGCATTTGAGAGATTTTTTTTTTTTTTTAATTGGTAATTATTTTCAAAGGACAACTCTCTATAGCTTTGGGCTAAGTGTGTGTCTGCACTGCACCAGCTGCTATGGCTGCAGATTAAATAGACGGACCTGAGGTTACTTTAAAAGAACACCAGCGTGATTCTGCTAGCAGGGTGGCCACAGCAGCAACCATCTTCGGGGAGAGTGCGTCAGAGTCACCCAAGAAGCCTGAGCTCTATACTGTTGCTGCTACACTGCTAATTAAAACTGTGTCGCATGCCTACACCATCTGTAATCTGGAAATCGCGGTGCCTGCAACGTGGCTGTTGGACTTTCTGATGGTTGCTATGATTCCTCTTGTGCAGCACAGTGACATCCAGCAAATATCATCCCTACGGTCCAAGGTCTCCACCGATGGGTGCAAGCAGATAACCACAGACTCAAATCAGGCACGGAATTAAAGGACTAGATCATCCTTGAAGCTGTACAGAGTTAAGCAGAAAAGAAAATGACACAGAACCCAAACCAAATCTGCTTTGAAAAACAGCTCAAAAAATATTGCGTGTAGCTCTCTACTTACGCCTAGACATAGATCTAACAGAAGCGTGCCAACGTCGGGAATCTTACGGAGCAATCCTGTCTGCACAAGTATTTGCAGGGCAGACACATTAACGCTCAGAATTCCTGCCCTGCTATTTAAAAAACTCTTAATTAAAACAGCGAAGGACTCTCTTTGGTATATCTTTTGGTATATGCTCCTCTTCTGGGCTAAATAACAATCTGTTTCGGTATATATTTTCCAGTTATTAGAACAGAGACGCATAATTGCAACTCCCATTTTAATCTCAGTGCACAGGGTAGAATAAGTGGATTTTAAATTCCACAGAATCACTGTATCTGGAACTTATCTTTCATCAGCGTAAATGCCACTTTTTCTAATTTGGCACAAATGCAAGTATCTCTTTGTATCCCATCTGTGCTGAGGACCATATTCACATGTATGAATAACTAAGTACAGTAATCATTTTTAACTTTATACAATGTAGCATCTCCCACAAGCACTTGGCTTAATGGTAATAATTACTAAGGCTCAGTTCAATTAAATTAGCTAATTTTGAGTATGGAATGTTGCCCATTCTTAGACATTCTTTTGCTTCCAATTGTAGAAATACTTCATCCGCCTGGGTTATGTCTGCAAATTTCTGTGGTGCCTATTCACAGTCCCTTGATCAGACTTTAGGAACGCTTCAAAACGTACGAGGTAAAAATGCGGAAGCTGGGAGTTATTCATACAGGAGCGGAGGAGGTTCTGAAACAGAAGTCTCAGTACTTAAAACAACTGATTCCATATAGTAATTTTTTAATCTTATCAGCAGAACAGATAAAATGCCTAAAATCATCCCTACATTCTGTAATTTTCTTTGCTTCTCAGCACTAAATTAACCTCCTCAAGAGATTCTTTTGCTGTTAACAGCAGTGCGAGAACAATTTTGATTTTTCCACAGACATGAGATCTTTCCTTACATGAATATAGATGGGACTTTCACCTAACTAGAAGGTCAAATCAAATCTGTATGGGCTCCAAACGTCAAAAATAATAAGGTCCCAATAAATGTAGACCACAGTAACAAGTGACAAAAGAAAGAAAGAAAAAAATCTCTCACCATTCCTTCTTCTGGGGGAGTTTTCAGACTTCCCTTTCCAAACCAGTCTAGCTTAATTAGTTCTCAAAGCCCTTCTGTTTTATTAGGGCATCTCTAATGAGCAACACCTACAAGCTAATTCTTCATTTTCCTGCTCTATGGCAAGTCATTTTCAGTGGAGGAAAATAAGTTCAACAAGGCACTTACACACAAGAAAAAATGGGCACATACTGTTCTGAGCCAGCAGCATTTTCTAACCAGACTTACAGTATGCATGGGGAGGAAGATGACCCTGCAACAGTTTTAGGGCTGTAACTCCCTTTTACTTAGAAAGGATTAACACATCTTAAAGTTAACCAGGTTCTGGTGCCTGGAGCATAAATGAGATTTTTGTGTACGTATCACGCAGGGATTGGCAATCTGCACTCTCTTTTTCAATAAAGGACTTGAACTCTCTTGCATCTAGCTCAGAAGGCAGCATGTCTCTTTCATCTACCATGACAATGTTCTTCATAGGTTCATTTTAATTTCTTTTTAAAAACATGGTTTTCCACATCTATGTGTATGTATATTCATAACCATATTTGGAAAAAGTTGTATTTGGGCACTACACTTTTTTTTGGTCTGCAGTACTGATTAAATAATAAATAAAAATTACTGAAGACGTTAAAAAGTTCCAGCTGAAGCAGAAAATATTCTCCTGTTTTAAACATAGGTCTTCTACCTGACAGGAGCCGTGGCTACTCAATGCATGCAGCAGTAATGACCTCGGGAAGAGCAAACCCTGTACTGTTCTAGCACCCGGGAGAGGTTGTGCTGGGTGCCTGCATTAGCTTGCGTTTCAAAAGGTAACACCTGCTTTTGACATTTTGAAGAGACTAGTGCAACTCCTGGCCAGAAATGCGTCTGCAAGCGTCAATGTCTCTCCCCGACTTTCCGTACCACGCTATTTGCCTTTCGACTCTGCGGCTTCTCTCCTCCCTGCACTCCTCTCCCTTCCTGCAAGTATACCTTTGATTTCATTTTTGTGACATATCAGTTTGTCCTCCCACTCCCAGTTCAAAGTCTTTCCCCCCATCCTTTTCCTGCCTCCAGACACTGATTTTTGTTTCCAGACAAGGAACAACATCCCACTTTATTTTTCTGAACAACGTGCACGTTCCTATTGACAATGTTCACTTCTTCATTTAGGGACAAAGGAGACTTTTTTTGTCTTTTACTGTATTATTTCAAAAAATACCCTTTTATCTTTTTTAATAGATTGATAAAAGCACTTCATTTTTCCTGGCAATAACAAAACTGTTCTATGGGTGCAGTTTTTGTTATTTGCTGTTGTTTTTAACATGTAACTTCGGATGATGCAAAGAACACAAGCAGACTTTGGACAGAGGCAGCACAGGGAACGAAGTCCTTACAGTTGTCTTGCTCATGTAACACTTTGGTTTTCACTGCTAAAACCAAAAGGCAGTCTGAAAAGCAGCTTTAAAAAAAGCCCTCCTACCTAGCACCCGCAATACTGAGGTGGGCTGCTCTAGGTGACTGTGCGCCATGTGCCCACCCTCTGCCTTGGCTCAGGACCCGTTGTCTTATGTGTGCTTATACCCCTCCTCAGTGTTCACAGCTTCAGAAGTCCTCAACACGTGCCAGTCTTCTCAAGGGGTGGATTCCCCACCGAGGAGGAAGGAGCTATCCCAGATCGAGCCGTGGTATTTGGATCTCTAAACAGCAGCTGAGCTCTATTGAAAACCTCTTGCCAGCTCTGAACAGCTCTTTACTTCTTCACAACACTCAAACTGTCAACAGGTCCCTGCCACAACGCGTCCTGAGGAACTGTGCCTGCCAGCAGCAAAATTAGTTTCCTAATATTTAAATACAGGAGCAGCACGGGCTATTTCTTTGGGCAGCAACCACATGCTGAAATCCAAGCTGCTGAGTCTTCATGCTTCTCGGCAAAGGCTGACTGAAATATTACCTCCGTGTGCTGCAATGGCTTGTCCTAAACAATCAGAAGGGAAGAAAAGGTGGAGTTAATGCCAAAACCTCTGTCAGTCTTTCTGCCCCTCCGTTACTGTGCAAGAACCTCTGCTTTTATTAAGCATGCAGGTATGAAGTGAACAGAAGATGTTTCAGCAACACGGCCACGAAGCAAAACAACATCAATGGCGCTGGTTCAATCACTGGCTGCGATACGGAGAAGCTGCTGGTGCCAATGGCTTAATTTTCCTTTCTGTGCTACAGCTTTGGGTAATTCCAATTGAAATGGTGAGGCAATACAGCATCCGACTCCTGCGTGCCAAATAGCACCGCTAACGATCCATCTGCAAAATATGTTACTCGCTTCATTTAAGGTTAATTTGAAGAGGAGGGGGATTCATTAGGGAAGACTCTGCAACATAGTGACGTGAATTAGTTTTGCCTCTGACTTGTGTGCTTGGCAAAGTTAGAAATCAGTCTGCCCAAACGGGAGCGCTCGGGTTCCTCAGGGGTTTGCAGACGTGTTTAGGCACTACCGGCAGGAGGGTGCTGGTGGAGAAAGGGCAGCGGGACGGCACCCCGGGCAGGAGCAGCAGGCCCTTCGCTCCGAAGCCCCTCCACCCTTCAAGTGGGGATGTAAGAACGCGACATTTCCTGCTGGTTACTTCTGCCTATTGTTTTTGTTCCCAGAGGTCAAGCGGCATCAGATTCCTTCCGCTTTTTGCACTAGCCCAGGGATTCCCATCTCCGTCCCTCTGGGGAGGGCTGCCATCCTGAACTGCCAAGGCTTGGTCCCATCAGCAAACAGACCATTTTCTCAAAGCCCTGAACAATGCAACTTTCTATATCACACTTCTTGGAAATCTGCTGACCTTTCCCCACCAAGGCAAGTATTATTTTGTCTCACTGGATATATAAAAAAATAAAAATCACCAGCCAAATATAAGCAACAAGGAGAGAAATCAGAAAAGCGTGTAATACAAATCATTTCCTTCAAAGAAATATGTGCCTTTCTTGGAACAAGAAATTTCTGTACCATAAATTAGCTGGGGATTGGCAGCTGAAGCCTTGTTTAGTGGCAAGTATACATGACAACCGTAGTTAATGGCTTAAAAGAAATGACTTAGCTAAGCAGAATTTCCTGAGAAACTCAATCAAATCAAACATTTGCCACACTACATTTTAAAACAGGTGAAGTTAAAAAGAAAAACAAAAAACCCCACCAACCCTGACCTACTTCAGTGTTTTCCCATGGCTCTAACACAGTGGAGAAAATACATGGCAAGCCATAGCAGAGTACAGGTGCCAAGGTGTCACTGCAGCCAAGTTATAGCACAAATTTAGTCACCCAAAGAGGAGGAAAGGGACTGTAACTAAACTGATCCTTATTTAGGTAAAGTGGCTGCAAAGCAGTGATTCTGATAAGGAATGAAATGTGTTGATAAGCATCTCTCCTTTGCCTCTATGCCCCTTCTTTTCCTGCTTCCTATCTTTCTCTAGCTAATTCTTTCTCTCAGCCAGGCTGGCAAAGCTGATCAATTTTTGATAGGTGGTCAATTCCCCATCAAACTGGTTTGCTTTCCCCAATAAGTAATTGCTTTTCAGCAGAATGATTTTTTTTTTTTTCCCCCCAGGAAAATAATAACAGTTTCCTCTGAAAATATTCTGATTTTTCTCATAACAAACTGTGTGTGTGTATATATATATGAAAAAACTACCCGCTCCAGATCTTCAAGATTTTCAAAGATGAAAATGAACATCTCTCATAGTAATATTAATTTCGTCAGTAGAAGTATCAGGCTTGCCTTCTACACCAGCTGCCTTACAATATACGTACATTTTTCAGAGAAAACCTGAAATCTGTTCCTGAGCACTACCATAGGAATTTTTCCAAGAGAGAAAGACAAAAAATATCTGTTCTTTAATTGCCATTATCATTTGTATAGAAGTAGCTCTCAGAACCCAACAGTTACTGAAAAGGCATTATAGCATCTTGTGCTATAGCATCATATGAGCATATAGTGCTTGTATCTCGTTATCTTCCTTAACTTGGAGGGTTTTCAATCAAAGAAATTGTACCTGATGTCTCAACAAGACAAAAAAAAAAAAGTCTTGTTTAAAAAGTTATGGAATATCCTGACCTAATATAATTTTCTTTGACCTCAGGAAGTTTAAAACAATCATGCTTTAGTTGGTTATTATCACAGATTTTGGTTAGAACCAAACCACCCCAAGCAGCAAGCCCAACCAGATGGAACCCCAAACTAATGAACAAAATCACTGCCTCAGCATTGAACATGTTACATTCACATCAAAAAGCAAAACCAAAAAAGAGTTTAAGAATAGTCAATAAAACACCAGGAGGCACAGCTCATGTGCTGCTTGCAGCTCATCACACTTCAAGGTGACACCCTGCATATGAAGAAGGACCTCCAGAAGAACCATGATGAGCACTTTCACATCGCACTGCTCTTGGCAGAGGAGCCGTCCGGCTGGGCTTGCCCAAAGAGGGCTAAGCTAAAGCATCCTTTGCTTGGTTATAAATACATGAAAAATAGGAAGGAAATGGTCCTAGGTTGACTCTCGCTACTCTGAAAAATAGACTATTTTCCCCAGCAAAGTCTATGGGTACCACCAGCCCTAAGGATTGGTGCGAGAATAGCAGAGAAAATAATGTGGCGCCTGGGAGGAGCGTGGACAAAATGTCACACATGTCACTTGTCAAATCTCAGGTCTGTTGACAACAAATTTGTTTTTGTTTAAAGGAGCAGAGACACACGACAGCCACCCAGCTTATGCCTGGGGCTGTGCTGGGCAGCTCAGCAGGTAGAGCTCTGAACTCAGCAAGCTTATCCTTAGCATTTATTTGGCTGTCAGTCTGAAAAAATAATAATATTCCAAGGCTGAAGGTAAAAGCTCAAGTCTTAAAGGGGTTTAGGAAGTCATCTCCCAGTTTTTGCTTATGGGCAATGATACACACCGTGGTTCCAACCAGTACAGACTTCACTCGTGCTTCTGTCTTCCAGACTAGACTTTGCATGAATTAAACCAGTTGCTACACATTCCTCCTTGTGATTCATAAGGCATGCACAATTCACCTGGTCAGTTGATTGATAGGCAGCAAAAATAATCCTGGACTTTCAGGTCCTGAAGCTGGCATATTTGGCACTAATATTCACCATTCATCACGTCCCAATATGCAAGTGCTTGGTGCTGCGAAAATAATTACACAAAAAAAATGTGAAATTCTGAAAGAAGATTGCTGGGGTTTAAATACAGAGTTTTGACAATGCAAAACTTTAGAAGTAGATTGGCATACACTTTTCAAATTTCAAAAGACTGCTTTTCCTTTCTCTATAGTGTATGTGCCGAAATAAATTAATATCCTAAAGTCAAGTTGTTAAAAAAAATCCACAAAGGACTGACAAAATCTGACTCTTGGGCCAACATTAAGGTTTTTAACTACACTGTCTAATTTCAGGATTTCAAAGCAAACACATGATACAAATTTACCAGCAGGTTCCTGTGTTTGAAAACTGACCCAGTTATTTCCACTTGCGAAGGTTTAAAAGCGTAGCTTAAGGCCAACGCTTTTAAATCTGTACTTTTCCCTGAATTTCAGTATTGAACTGAATGGAGGAGGGAAGAATATGGGTGGTGTAAATGAGGGAGATTTCTAAATAAAAGACTAAACAGATGAGTGAAGAAGAATACACATCTGGAATACCAACTCTGGACTTAAGGAAGACGATGTGTGCTACCTACTAAGGGAAACATGCATTTTTCATGATCAGTTCATTCCTCTCTCCCCCTCTCTCAGTTTCTTCTCAGAAACAATCCCCAATTCTGCAGTTCAGCATCATCTGTGATATGGCATAGAAACCCAAAACCTACCAGTTTGGAAGCAATATTGTTGCCAATTGAGTCACTCTGACAATAACAGATATAATAACTCCTTCTCCCTTATATCCTCCGCTGCAGGCAACTAAGAATGTTATCCTTATTTTCAGTCTGGGTTTTGGCAATGGTGCAAAATGAGAAGAGTTTATACTCCATAGCTGTGCAAGTACAGAAAGGGACTTCTCATAAGATAGGGAAAAAGTGAAAAAATACTGTACCTAGACAGGCCTTAATAAATAGCCTGTTTTCAAGGTGGATGGGAACCACCTCTAGTTATGCACGGGGATCATTGCACAGGATGACACGTGACAATCCTCTGACCATCCCATCTCCAACAGCGGTCAGAGAACCAACCTCAAGAAGAGATAGATGTCTGATAGTCTGCCCCACATCACATCTCCAGTTGTGAAGGGGAAGGCTTAATTCTCGAACTGAGAGTTTAGTATTCCTTCTAAAGTCTTTCTTCACCATCAGTTATAACTCCTGACAGTCCTGTTATCCACTTATTTGCCCCAATTTTTGCCTTCAATGAATTTCTGTGCCAGTTAGTTCTGCAGTTTAATTACTCTGTGTGATAGAATATTCCTCTAAGGTGCTCCGAGATGCATTTTAGACAACTATTGCTGGCAGGTGACTTTATACACTCCCAGATAATCAATCACATGCAAGGGATAGTGTTTGAGTATGCAAAACAGTACACAGAAAATCAAAGGCTGTCCTATAAATATCTGGCCTGTGCTATTTTCTGTTATCCATCTGTCTTATGCTGCAGGATTTTGGTTAACCCTCAATTTCACCATTTTCTCTATTTATTTATGGCATTCCTTGGAACATTATTTCACACTCCCTCCCAAAGCTCCATTGCCATGAAACACCTGCTATTTAAATGACTAGATGGTCCACCGCTTATTGCGGAATGCTTCCTTTCTAGACAAGGGGTTAATTGAGGAGATCTGTTCACAACATTTTCCTCAGTCTGTTCTACATTACAGTAATTAACCTTGGGTCCAGGACAGCAGACATGAGCAATTTGTTTTCACATGATCCTTCAACTGAAAATATTATTCCTGAGTGTCTCTGACAGGCTTTGAGAATTGTTCCTTAAATCCTAGATTTAAGTGAGAATACTTGCCTTGTATAAATCAGTTGTAAACGTACTTTTTTAAAAAAAAGATAAATGCTACTTAAACATTTAAAAGAGGTATAGAGAATGAACAGAAAAATCTGATCGACAAAGTATGTGCAACATTCTATTAAAAGGGTTCTGTGAAATTTCCATCTATATTCCAATCCAGTTACAAGGGTCTAGAGTGATATAACAGGATTTAGAAAGCTCCATGATCAATCAGCTAGATGACTCTGGTGCAGACACATGCAGTTTTCTTCCTAAAGGTCTTTGGCAACTGCTGGCATCGGGAAGAGACACAGGAGTGAATAGGTATCGTATCCAGTGTCGGACATAAAATGGGGATCGGAACCAGACTGGACTGGGGACCCCGGCTGGGCTCACCCCTCGGGAGCTCCACAATGCTGCTGTAATTTAGCCAGACAGTGCACACAACAGCTACTTCAATTGTGCAGGTACGCAGAGGTGCCCAGAAAGAAAGAAAGAAAGAAAGAAAGAAAAAAAGGAAAAAGAGGGGCCCATTGTTGAGAAATTAACAAAACTCAGCCAAGAAACCCCAGAATTGCGCTGGGGGTCTTTGACCTGAACATGAGTTTAATGGGAGGTTTGTGGTGGTGAAAGGAGGTTCTTCACACAAAATTCCTGCTTAGTTTCTAAAACCAACACTTGAAAACTCCAAGAAGTGCCTAAATGCCGTTAAAAGCCATGTTTTTCAGAGATTCTGTGAAAGTGCACCGATTATCATCTGCTGAGAAGCTGACCACGTACCTCACCAGTAGGAAAGAGAAGGGAAAACAGCTTGCTGCCATCAGGCCAGCATCCTCCCGAGGGAGCTGGCCTCTCTCCCTTTCCGAGGCGGAAAGTTGAGCACTGCCCTTGCCTTTCAAGTCACACCAATTTAAGTTAAGTGAGCCTTGTCCACGAGCAAAGGCACAGAAGTTTAAAAATGAAAGCAAATGATATGGAGAAAGAGCTCAGGCCTAAAATGGCTGCTTGATTCATCAGTGATAACCCTCTGCACACGCTAGCCACATGCGAGACGTGTTTAGTCCGGTCAGCTCCACGCAGACTGACTCCTTACGTCTCTGCGCATCGAAGACAAGCATGGGAATCAGAAGGGAACAGAAAAGATTAAGGATACTGCTACTGTCCCTGCCGGAGCGGTGCATGGGGCAGATGAACATGTCCAAAGGCATCAGGATGAGAAATAAGACCAATTGAAAGTCCAGTCCAGTGAGACCAGCTCCACACCTACAACCAGAGCATCTCTGAAGAGCAGCCAACAGCTCTGCATGATCTTCAGAGGAAAACTGGGGTAGCAAGTTACGTACGTCTCACCCCATTATCTGTGTCATAAATTACGTAATTACCATATGTAAGTGTGTGAAACAAATTGCGTGCAGGGAGGAAGGAAAAAAAAAGACAAAAGAGGCCTCTCTAATCATAAGCTTCCAGGTAGGTGGTTTTAAAAATATGGTAGATTGAATTTCCACGGTAACCTGATTACAAATTACAAGGTCCATTTGCTGCAATTAGGAGTACGTACAGTCAAATCACAAACAGCTTAAGTAACCTACAAGTCCAAAATATAGAGGGAAACAGTATCCAACCCACAGGGCAAGGCTCACAGGCGACGGTGAACTGGGTGTCATTGGTGAGAATGCTCTTCAGCCCAAGGACACGTCTGTAGGAGAGGCGTGCTGCTGCAAGCTGCGTGTATGGCAGATAGTCTAGAAAACTGGGGAAATTCTAGTCCTCCTATAAGCAGAGTTATATACGGAGTCAGAATACAATATTGGAGAAGACTGACTCACTGTTTTACAGTATGAAATTATTTTGAGTTTACACTTTGCAGCTGATACTTCAGTTGAAACAAGAGGAGACAGACTTTTGCAGATGTCATGCCAAAATTGTCATGGGTAATTATAGCATTCCTTGCGCAAACTCTGCAAGCGGATATTTTAGTAAAACGTTTACCAACTTGTCCTATATATCCTGTTAGCATAGCTGCTTGAGTTATTTGGCTGAATCAGTCCAGTACTCCCGCCCCACGCCGCCCAAACCCATTGCGTTAAAACATACATTATTCAGAAGCATATTTGTTAACTTATCAATTCATCTCTGTAGCAAAATGAATAACTTAAATATTTGTTCAACTACGTATTTAAAAATACCACAGAAGTCCAGCTAATCCATTATTTGATGATAATTTTTCTACTAGCTGTAGTTGAAAGCAATGAAAGAAAGAAAAAGTTCCTTTGACAACTTGATCCTCACGTCTCGGTATTATCCTCAATCCAGTGATCTAAGATACTAAAGTAAGGTGAATCACAATGTTAATTCTTATCATATTCAACATGTCTTTTAAAAGACAATTCTTATCATCAGGTAACTCTCCAGAAAAATTACTCAATGGCTGTCTCCACCTTGCCGTGCTAACATCCCAGGGTAGATTTTAAAAGGAATTCGTACTTCGGATCAGGGAAAAAAAAAATTTGTTAGGGAAATTGTTACATTCATCTTAGATTTCTTGTCAGATGAGACTAATTCAAAAAAGGTGTGAATTTATTAATCAGTCTGTACTTCAGCATGTGGTTGCTTTTATTTTGTTTAGATGAAACCAAAATAAGACAGAAGGACAGAAGCATTAAGGGCAGCTTATGCTATGAAAAAAATGGACCAAATTTTAAAGAAACATATTGCACCTGAGTTTATAACTGGATGTTTTAAAATGTGTCTTCATATTTTTAAAAATGAGTCTTCATATTTATTTTCCCCCATGTTAATTTGAAATACATGCTTGACATTTCCAATGAGAAACAATAAATCAAGGCCCCAGTCCTAGAAGCCCTTCGTGGCCTTGATTCTGAAGGCTGCTTAAGCATTTAATTAAAGAAACAAAAAATAAAATACACAGTCCTGAAACTGTGAACTGAATTAGAACGATCTGCGTGATGAATGCCTGTGAAGCTGAGCCAAAAGCTTCAGCACAGCAGTGTGAGGAAGCACAAACATCTCACTTTTTGTTCCATCCTCCTCTGTCCATGGTCGACTTTAACAATCATATCCGGATAAGGAGCCCATAATACACTTCTTCCATTTTCACATCCCTAAGAAGCCAAGACTTGTCTTTCTGAGAACTTTAGTCATATTTCCTGTTTATTTTGTAGTCTGATTTTTAAAAGACAATTTAAGCAATAAGATTTGTAAATTTGCCAAAAATCAGAAGTGAAGCCAGTGGTAGAGCGCCAGAAGAATCAAGTGATCTGATTCCCAGACACACCTTTCTGTATCATTCCCTAACCCTCAATTCTGCTGCCTTTGCCATGCTGAACTGAAATTGGAATACTTTCAAGGAAGTATCCAAGGCACCTGCAGTCATCTAAAACTTTTTATTAGAAATCAAAGGAAGGTGGTCTAACTCCTTTTTGAAGCTTTACAGTATATTTTCCCCTGGGGTGTTAGCTGTAGTACCAAGAAAGTGATTCGCAATGAATAATTTATCCAATGAATTTAATTTGGTTTCTTACTTCTGCAATATCTATAATCAGATTGTGATTTTCTCCCACCTATTTGTTACTTATAACTGTTTCACAAATTAATTTAGCAATTGCTGCCAGTTTACTATAGTCTCAATTATCTGATTACCACAGGAGAGTCTGAATTGTTTTGACAACAGGAGTTTCGTAAAATTGATGGAATTTGCAATGGTAAGTTGTAGCCACTTGCAGCCACCTCAGCAGAACATAAAGTGTGGAACGCTACTCTCAATGTACAGACAGCACCAAGGCTTTTTGCTTTCAGTCAGAATTAATCTTTATAAAAGTAAAGAAAAATGTCATTCAATTCTAGAACAATAGTTTTCTATCTGTTTTGCAAAAGAGTTTACTCTAATTATCAAAACATTTATCTTAGATATGTTAAATTCCTAGATAAATTCCTAAATTTGAGTACTCCAGGTTACTATTCACTTTAGCAGCTTGCCACCAATTCTCCCCGCCCCATCATCAGTTCTTTGGCCTTCTATGCCTGGGTCTGATGTAATATGGAATAGCAGAAATTCACCGTATCAAATAATAGAAATTCAAATGTGTAAAATAACACAAGTAATTTGTACTTCACGGGCTTCTGCAGAAAAACAATTGTTCCCGAAACAGCAATTTTAAATAACAATTCTTTTAACATAATGTTTGAAGAATGGTTCTAGATACTAGTCTAGAAACAGTTACAGAAATTCTTCAATGTTTTATGAGAAGAAAGCAGTGGCTCTGGGCGTAGCTCCTGAACCGGGCCCAGAAATTATTTGAGGAATCACATGAGAAACTATTCCAGAGGCAGCCCTGAGGTGGCTTTAGAAATGGCCCCAGAAAGGAATCAAGCTGCGTCTCCTGAAGCTACTCTAGAGGTCAAACCAGAAGTCACTTCCAAAAACTTTTCCAGACTTAGAGCCAGTTTCAGAAGCTGATGCTGGAAGAGAGAGGGGCTTTCCTGGATTGCTGCTCTCTGGGTTTGAACTCTTCTAGCATCTGTCCTCGAGGAATCCGTGCTAGAGGAAACTCCAAGAGAGGCAGCAAAGCAAACACCGGCAACCTCCAGAAGCACCTACTGGAAGTGTCAGTAGGATGGTTCATCCCTATTTGCACCCATAACACTCTTTTAAATTGCCCGTTTTCCACAAACTTTGCCTTTCAATAATTTTTATCCAGGAACTACATATGGCTGAAATTGTTTTCAAATTCAATAACTTAGCAGAGCTATTTTCAAGGTAGTTTGAAACAAGGGAGATGAAAAACACTTTGAGTAGCTTAAACAAATAGGAAAGCTCGGAGTAGGACAACTAACCAGGTAATAACATTTTGTGCAGAGGATGGGAGAGTGGCAGGACTGTCCATCTTTTTGGTTTTGCCTCCAGGTGTAGACACCTTAGATCTACTGTGTCTCTGCTAACTTATTGTTGTTTGCTTTTTACATCCCTTCTTTATGAGCTCTGAGAAATCATTCTCTTCACATTTCAGCAACGCTTATAGAAAGGATTCATCACATGCTGGTGGTTCACTGAATGTTACTCGGCTATTTTGGTTTTAAAGTAGGACATGATTTTAAGAATTAACTTTATTAATACGTTAGTCACCATCCCATCAGCTATGGCAACTCATAACTTTTGTGTCTCAAGACTTCAGTTTCCTTCCTATTTCCCTGATTTCTGCATAACTGACAAAAAAAGTTTTTTCAAAGATTTATTATTTCTCAAAAAAAAAAAAGAAGCTAAGATACGAACAGAAGTCATTACCAGCAACAAAGACCAGAGCATTAATTTTTCCTGCAACCTGACAATCACCAAAGACAGCAAGACAAGCTCTGTAATTCTACCTAGAAATCCTTCCCAGAACTAACAGTTTAATGGTATATGGTATTTGGTTCAAGAATAACAAATTCCTCTGTCTGTGCATTTTCTCTGTTTTAGTCCCATTTATCCCAATTTTTACCCCATTGAACTACTAGACACATATTGTAATAGCTGATGTGGAAAATACATTCCTATAGAACACTGATTTGTTATTAACATGGAAATACTGTTCATGTTCTCAGTGGACCAACAAGTGGCTGCTGCCGCCCGGATATATAACAGTTCTCTGCTCTGTACATTTATCAAAATTATTTTTTATTATTTAAGTGTCGAGACAAGTTTTATTCCTCCAAAACAGACTTATATAAGTCATTCTCATGTTGAAATCTTCTGTTTTAAAGCACTTCGACATGCTGTTGAAGAAGGAAATCCTGGTACACAAATTCATCAATAGTCAGGAGAGATGCAGCCCTTGGAGCATTGACGAGAGTGAGAAGACTCTCCTAATTATTAGATGTTTGGGTTTGGTACATACTAAGAACAGCAGAAGCTTTGAAGAAAAGTGGGGATTTTAGGCATTTGAGAGACCTGAGCTGGGGTAGAGGATGTCAGGCTGGTGAGTGCATTGTTCCAAGTCTTATTGCTGAGCAAGACAAGACCACATTCTTCTCCATTAAGCTGACAGTTTTGAAAAGTCAGACTAAAGGAAGAAAAGATACACTACAAAGTGTAATGGAAGGAAGAAAAAACACCACAAACCTGTTATTCTCTTCTATTAGTCTTTTCCCTATCACTATGGGGGCTCTGGAGAAAGTAGCTCTTTACAAGGGACTTCAATAAAAAGAAAGAGAAGTGGTAAGATGACTGATGGGAGAACTTTTCTGTGCATAAAGGGCCACGTAAAAGATAATAGATTAATCAGCAGAGGCAAACAGAATCATTGGATCATCAGATATGATCACAACAACAGTAAGCTTAACCCAAATGTAGAAATTGTCTGCACATTTCCAAGAGATTTTGGTCTTTAAATCCATTTCTTTTTGGACAGCCTCCTACAAACAATCCAGACCAAGAGATATATCCCTCAGAAACGCCACTTTCAAGATACCCTCTGAATGGAAAACACAGAATTACAGAACGATTTAGTTTGGAAGAGAACCCTGGAGGGCATCTGGTCCAAGCCCCCACACAAAGCAAGGGCCAGCTTCAAAGCCAAATGGTACCACACAGCAACTTGGAGTTTTCAAAACCATTTCTCCTTCAGCTAGTGCCGTTTAGACACTTTGTCAGATAAAAGAGCTATATAGTGTCATAAATGGAGCTCTGTCATCATCGAGTGAAGGATTCAAATCATAAATAGTGATTCTTCAGACTCTTCCTAAGCTTAAGCCTGTCCTTTTAATTTATTTTATTATCCTGCACTGATGAGCCTCATCCTGGTGTCTTCCCTTATTGAGACCACCTTGTTTTGAAACATTACTGGTTTTCTTTCTATCTTTTCACTTGGTGGGGTGTTTTTTAAAAGTACAGTCACATTCAATCTAAAAATCTTCCCGTGCAAAAAAAAATCTGACCATCAGTCAGAATACTCCACTGGAAAAGCCGTATGTTATTTTAAACATCTGTATTTCCATTCTCTCACACTTTTAGCAGAAAAAAAATTTAGCAGTTTAATATCTAGAAATTTAACTCAGCTATTGATGTTATGTCTGAACTGTACCTTTTGTGCTTTGATAGTTTAATTCGCTACCTCTGCAAGGAACACAGAAAATCTCTGATGGCGGCTTGTAACAGAACACAGTAAAGTGTTTGTACTACTATTGCCAATTATTACAGGGCACATTCAAAAAGACTGAGAAGTCATTTCAAATCTAATATACTAGAAATGTAATTAAATTATTATTATTGTACTCCATAGGCAACCATAGAATTTCTCTATAAATTGTTAAATGGAATTTTAAAGCAGCATTGGTAGTTCCCATGATCTCAGGCAATCAAGGTAGTTTCAGTAACTCATAGCTCTTAAGAGTAACCTTTTGTGCTAATTCTAGTCTGTAGATACCCATGTTAATCAGGTTCAGAATGCTTCAGAGATTTTGTAATTTTGTTCTGATTACAAAATCAATAGCAATACTGTCTGTCTGTCAAAACTAGGACATAGTTGGTCAATATCAAAGTCAATGACGTTTTATAATATAGAAATACTGCAATAAAGTATTTTATTGACAAGTCACTACCTCCACCTGATATGCAGCTGCATGTACTTCTCCTTTAGGGTTCAAAATTCTCCCAGAAAATGAAACTATACACACCATTTGAGTATAACCGCACAGACCGCAAGAAACAGAAGAGTAAATTACAACGTTTAACTCCACATACACATAGGGACTCAATCCTCAGCTAAAACCAAAACCAAGAGCAAATAAATTTTTAATACTCCATTCTGATCAAGGGCTTATTCTAACCTCTGACTAAAACTTGATTATGTCTGATCTGTTATGGACTGGATGGCATCAGATCTGACTATCACATGCTCTTTTTCAGGTACATAAAGAAACAGTAGAAAATTCCATTACCATGACAGTGAAGTTTAGTTTGAGGTCATTTTACATCATTTGTGGAATTTCAGAACAATCTAATTTGGACGGGATGGCTGAAGGTCATGTCATCCAACCCACTGCTCAAAATGGGCCAATTTCAGGTCAGGTTGAGAGTACCTCCAAGGAAGGAGACACCACAGCATCCCTGTGCAACTTGTTGCACTATTAGATCACCCATACGGTGAAAACACACTCCTTTCTTATCATAGAATATCTCAAGTTGGAAGGAATCCATAAGCATCACCGAGTCCAACTGTATTTCTATCCTCGTGCCAGTAACTTCCAGCATAAAAGCCTGTGGCTTGTTATTTCTCCACACTGTCAAGTACTAGATGCATTTAGGCTCCCTGTTTCTTTTCTGCCACACTCCACAGCGTTTATCCCACCCAGGCCCAAATGTAGTCACAGTATGACTGGTGGAGGGGTCACACACCTGGTAGCTGGGAAGGGGCTCAGACCTGTATTTTACCAACAGCACAGGCTGGATGCTAGAAATGACCCACAATTTCGTTCCCTACACTGCCTTTTTGCTTTTGCTCTCACTGGAAAACACTGCATGCATGCCAATTTGTCATCCATCAAACGTGTTACAAAAGCTCGTTGGGCCCTTCCACGGGAAAAAAAACCTCAACCCAAACAATCAATAATCAGAAAACAAAACAAACACATGTTCTTCATTCTTGCATAGCTACAGGAAGAGTCTGACCCATTTTAGACGAAGCAAGGCGTGGTACCCGGCTCTCCTGGTACATAACCAGTCTGCAGCGGGTTCTACAATGCAGCTAAATGACTGAATAACATAACACTGTTGTATGGGTCAGGGTTACAATTACACCACTTATCCTCCTTGATGACTGTGCCTGTTACATACCAAGCAATTCGCTCACAGTAGCAAATTTTGCCCTTAACATCTGAGCAAAGTCAAAGTCTTTGTTAGAGCTACTGATGTGTGCCTGAAAGCAGGCTTTAGTCCGATGTCTAAAATACATCTAGAATAGAGTGTACATAATGCCTTAAGTAGTTTTTAAGTGGTTGTGTGGTTCTTGGGGCTTCCCCTCCTCTCTTTATTCCTTTACAATTTGCTCACAGTAGCAAATTTTGCCCTTAACATCTGAGCAAAGTCAAAGTCTTTGTTAGAGCTACTGATGTGTGCCTGAAAGCAGGCTTTAGTCCGATGTCTAAAATACATCTAGAATAGAGTGTACATAATGCCTTAAGTAGTTTTTAAGTGGTTGTGTGGTTCTTGGGGCTTCCCCTCCTCTCTTTATTCCTTTTTGTCTTCTGGTACAACAGAAACATTTGTCTACATAATTGTAACATTGAAAGGCTGAACATTCTAAAAGGGAAAATAAATAGAAGCATTTCTGAGATAATTGTTTTAAGTGTTCCCCTTTGTACAATGAAGTAGTGTAGTAATTTCACTGGAAGGTCAGAGAGCAAAGACAGACTAGCAGAAATAGAAAGCTATCGACATGTTTTTATTGAAACTGTTGCAAGTTGAATATTGTGAAAAGGAAAGGGA
>NW_010538363.1:35183-35563 GCF_000687285.1 Phaethon lepturus
AGAGGGAAAGGGAATAAAGTCTTACATATATACATAGAACCTATACATAGGTTCTAATATAGGCTGGAGAACACAAAATAAGACCGCCTCCATTTTCGTATGATTACAATTTTGTGCAAAGTAGGCATTTCATATTTGCAAATTTCCAGCAGGAGTCGCACGTACAACCAGCCAACCTCGCCCACGGCACACTACCGTTACAGGCGCATCACGCCCGGTGCACTGGCTTTCGTTTTAACACTTCGCGCGCGAGTTCTGGCCTCTTTTGTTAGCAGACAGAAAGGCGTGGCTGAGCACAGACCTGCGTTCCGAGCCCTTTCCCTGGGCGCGCTGTGAAGAGCGCGGTCGGTAGCGCGGCACCGCTGCTGCGGCCAGCCGGC
>NW_010538364.1:0-5376 GCF_000687285.1 Phaethon lepturus
CGGCGCTGGGTTGTCTTGAGAAGCCACGCCGGTCGCTTGTGGGGCTGTAACGCTGCCTGCGAGGGGGTCGGTGGCCCCGGGGCAGCTGCTTCTGTGAGGAGAAAGCGTTGTGAGCCGGCCTGAAGAGCAGCCGCTAATGAGTAACATCAGCTTTCCTAAGTTTTGCTGCAGGGGCGTTTTTTTGGATAGGCCGGTTGTGTTCGTTTTAAAACGCCTGGCAGTTTATTCTAAAAAAATATTTTGAAATGGAGCATGAGTAAAATGGAAGAAACAAGTTATGTAAAAGTACAAGATTTAAACAGTTTGATGAAAACGGGAAGTGTCTTGCGTGCCTTTGCTTATATGTATTTTTGAATTGAATATAATGCAGGGATTCTTAAAACGACCTATTTGCCTACTATTAACCAAATTAGGCACAAAAGTGATCCCAAGTAATAATAATAACAACTTCTTTTAAAAGAACTTCTCAAACCTTAATTATGAACATCTTAGACCAAAGCAGCAGATAATCTGTTCCGTTGTCCCTGTAAACTATGTGACAGCATGAATAAGTAGTCAGCTTAGTTCAGCTCACTTAGTATGTACCATGAAATTTATTCTGCTTTAAAATGCATGATAGCTACTGAAAAGGCACTGATATCCTTGAATCTGAGATGATAAATCCAAGGACGTTTCTGTCATTAAGTATATTATGTAAATAAATGTTGTCGTGCGAGTTAAATATTTAGAAGGTGGAGGAAGTATTTTCAATTGGAACATTAAACTCCCAAGATCTTGAATCACCTTGGGGAGAAGTTTCCGTGCAAAAGTTAGCTAATGAATATGTATTATGAGGACTATAGCTATTTTCCCATCTTTATTTCTTCCCCCCACTCCCTCCCCCGTTGTTGCTAGGAATTTAAACGTAATTGCTTTGATGAGAAAACAAAACTGAAAAGTTTTAGCTGAGGAGGAGCATTTTATACAGGCCACAGTCAAACAGTGCTTTTTCTTGAGTTTACTGTTATTACTGCAAGAAATCATATTAGTTCTTTTAAACTCACTTTTGAGGGACGCTCTGAGGCTGCTTTCAGGAGGGATTTGCTGTCCATCCAGAGAACTAATTTGCAAGCCTCAGAATACCCTTTGGAGGATACAGGACGCTGCGTGCATGAGTGTGCCAGAGGGGTTGGTATGTTAACAACAGACTGGATGGTTCAGATGGTTTACTATGCTGCCGGGCACATCTAGATCATCTTTCTGTAGCATGATGATGAGACCAGGATGGACGGAAGGCAGGAGGATCTAGAAGAGCTCTGGACTCTCAGAATAGTGTTCACTAGTACATGCACGCACACCGTCTGTATGAGACTACAATAGGATTACTAATATATTGATTTAATGGAAGTGTCTTCAAGATCAGAGTTTAGGGAAGAATATAAAACATCTGAAAGAGAAAATATGAATGAAGATTTACTTTTGAGTAGCAAAAATTATACAACTTAAGTGAGAAGTGTTTGGGGTTTTTTTAATATTTAAAAAAAGTGGGGGTTTTGTGCATCAGGCAATTTTGAGGATGCTTTATAAAAAGATGACAATTTAATAAATTAATATTTCACACTTTCAAAGCCAATCATGCAAGTAGATAATGGTGTATGATTTTTGCCTCTTAGAACTCAGATGGGACCGTTAAGGTTTAGTAAAGATGTGCACATATCTAAGCATGCTGATGTAGTACTGATAGTACTGTAGTACTGATAATACCGATAGTACTGATGAGTTCTCTCTGTGATAATGGGAGGTCATTAACTTATAGGCGTGATCAGTTTGAGAGGGACTTCATTAATGCTGTGTATTGCCACGAAAAACCTCAGAGTTTGGACCAGAATCTTGCTTGCTTCACATTCCTCCTAGAAACTAAGAAGAACGCCTAGTGCCGTAGCACTTGTGTAGTAGAAGAGATTGCTTAAACAAGAAACACTGAATGTCTGACTTATTAGAGACTTTAGAGAAATGTCAGAAAAAGTTCCATCAGGAATTTTTTGTGGTTTAGAATATGGTGATTGACAAGGTTATTTCCTGATGTTCTGTCCGCTCCATTTTCTGAGACGTTGATGGAAATGGTGTTCAACAGCTTGTTTTAATCTGCAGTGAAATTAAAGTCGCGAAAGCTAGAAAATGAATGTCTGAAAGGGAAATGTTTATGACTTCTAAAACAATGCCTCGGTTAGATTAATTCTTCCTTGCAGTTAGCTCCGCCCCTCTTCTAAATAGGGATTTAAATTCAGGGCCAAATTTGAGTTTGAAGAACTTTCTTAAAATAGTACTTTCCTAATATTTCTATGAAAGGAAATAATTTTCATTATATGTTTCTCAAGTATTTTTAGTGTGTTGATTTCATGAGAAAAGTCTGTGACAGCTAGATTGTTACAGAGGAAATGATATTTCCTGAGATACTGGAAAGAAAGGCAAGCAGGCAAATGGCAGTAGGAAGTCCTTCACAGGTACAAGGGAGGCTTCAAATTATGTTTAATGAAGAAAATTCTGCATTAAATCCCTGGCCTCTTTAATTTTCCTGAGCTTTCAGAATGTAATTTCACGTGAATTGAAGAGTCTCAATTTGTCGATCATGTTGTTTCAGTCTTTCTCAGTACTTAGATTATACACAGCCCAAGTCCAAACAAATTGAGTACGCACCGTAATTCACTTAATTTTTCACATTAGCGACACTGAAATATGTGACATAATTTGAATATGAAATCTTAGTTCACGTGAAGTAATTGATTTCATTTCACCTGTATACTTGAAGCATTCTTTGTGAAGGACGATGTTTCAGTAAGGGGAAAAGGTGCCCAGGTATTCTTATAGATGATGCTGAAAAAAAACTTTTCACAGGCTGCTTTTATTAAAGTACCAGATACATGGGCACACATACCCATATAAACAAGTAGAAAAGGTATTAGGTCTGTTAAGGAACGGAGTAGGTTTGTCTAAGTTTGGGTTATTAATAGAGAACATCAAGAACATGCTCCTTCAGCAAGCAAAGGCATTCAGAAGCAGAACGATAGAGGCTAATATTTCTTTCTTACTCTGGTCTCCTGGGGCATAGAACGGTCACATTATGCTATGCAATACTTTTAATCACTGGTATATTTTTGGGGAAGGGTACAATCAAAGAGTTCCACCACAAATGTTTCATTTTGATGTTTCCTTTAGAAAGGTTTTGTGCCTTTGTTTAAAGCTGTTAACTTCCCTCTTTGTCTGATACTCTTATCAGTTCACTTTCTACCTAGTTTCTCAGCATGTTGTCATAGAATAAGAAGTCCTAATGCAAGCTTGAAGCAATTTGGATACATATAACGTACTAATGAAGAGAGGTTTGGCATTGTTCAAAATGTGGCTTCAGAAGGTGGTTTCTTCAGTGGCAGCTCTCATTCCAGCTGTACATTTCTCAAATCACTTCATGTGTTGTTGTGTGGCTACCTTCAGAACTAGAGTTTGTGGCTGCTTTTATCTGCCAGGGTTTTAATTAGATAATTTCTCAGATCTGGTTTGGAGCATGAGCAAACAAATAGTCAACTGTTACAACTGTTGAGGTGATGTGCCTCCAGAGGCACCACTTAAACTAGATTTGGTCCCAAAAAGTCATATGTAGAACTGCAGTAGTAAGTTCATGGTTAACTGAGGACAGCTGGTGGTCAAACAGTTCTAGCTGCTTCCTTAAGTTGAGACTATGTAAGGTATACTTATAATAATAATTTTTCACTGAGCATATTTACTGTACAGCTCTGTATGGGTGTGGAAAAGGATGTGTGCGTTGTATATGGCAGAAGTACCATGCATCTTTGCCAGTAATCGTAAATTACTCATGAGACACTTTCCCTTTTATAATTTAGGTGTATGCCAAGAATGCCTAGGAATTCCTGTTCTAATGGAGAGTAAACAATTCTTCATTTCCTGGTGAAGTTTTCTTGTGCAGTGAATTGTTTTTCAACAAAACATCCAAAAGCACTGTAGGAAGATGCCCCATAAACAATTTGATAAAAAATTTCAAGGGGAAGAAAGAGAAAAAGATTTTTTTCGAAAAGCTCAATGTGAAAGACACAAAAAGTATTGCTAGTAAATTAGTAGAGCCCCTGTAATAATAATCATTACCTGCAGTGCATTTGATCTCGGTTACTGAATAGATTGGTAAAACAATTGCAGCACAAATGCATGTCTTGCCTCCATTTCATACCGAAACCAGTGGCAATGATTCAGCAGCAGGGACTAGTCCAAAACAATTTTTAAGATTTTTTTTTTTCCCCCCCAAGCCTTCATTTGGCACTGCTGTTCCTGTGTTGCTCATGGCAATGCTGGATGTGTCAGACCTGTGACACTTCTGCCTTCTGGAAGTCTGGAAACAATCTGCCTGATGTTATCAGCATTCCCTGAAGAACTGGCATTGAAGAAACAACACCAAACTGTAAGAATGTGATTGTAGTAAGAGGAGCTGTTACTAGATTTCTTAAGCTTCTCCTATTATGTGCTTTTATTTTTCACCAAATAGGCAATCACTTTTTCAAATGTTTCCTCTATCCAAGTCAGTGTACTTTCAAGTTAAGAATTGCTTTTGCTTTAAAAAGGAATCATCTGATCTTTTGGATCAAATTGACAAAAATTATAGTTGATGTGAACACTGAAGAAAAGTGGAGGAGATTGAAAAAGGTACCAGAAAAACTTGCTGTTGAGGTCTTTTGTGGTTGAGTAGTTTGCAGTCATTTGGACAGAAGAGATTTAACTGAGTTGTACAGCAAGGACATTGAGTGGCTGGCTTTCTCAATGTAGTGGATGTTAACAAGTAAGATTGAGAGGGGCTAACCAGTAAGAAAAGCCTAGCAATGTTTTGGGTTTGAGATGCCATTGCAACTTTAGAGGATGATCTAGGAAAGGGTGAAGGGACATGACCAACACTTAGGGTACAAATAATTGTGTGTTATTGCCAGCTTCTTTATTTCCTCATTCTAATGAATGCAAAGTAAATACTATATAGATTAGAAATGGTACTTGGAGGAATGCAAAGGAATATACTGTGGGCAAGTGATCAAATAATAAAAAAACATGTCAGAAATACCAGATGAGAAGTTTTTCTCGGTGGTTTAGGTGCAAGACAGGGCAGTTTCCTTTGTTCCTCTGTTGTGCTACTGACATGGCAGGGCAAGGCAGCCACAGTGTGACTGTCCCTGTTGGTCATGGGCTGCTGCAGCTGCTTGCAGCAGGGATTAAATTAGGGCAGTTTTACGTGATGATTATGTGGAGTTACAGGGGCTTGTTGGCTACTACTTTTCTCTGTGTGTATGTATCATGTTGCTCTCCTTTCAGTGAGATTTAACTCTGATATTTAGTATAATTTTTCCC
>NW_010538364.1:5407-39778 GCF_000687285.1 Phaethon lepturus
ATGTGAAGACTTTAATCTCCTAATGATTTAGTGAATCTCTTCAGTGAAGAGATTGATGACCTTGGAGTTATGACTGTGCAGTGACTGCAGGACTGTTTTTGATTTCTCTGATATTTGGGAAGGCTGATAATCCCATTTGCACATATGTGTACCTTCATACAGGCATATTTTGAAGTAATTTTTTGCAAGATTGCCTGCAAAAAAGGAAGTAGGTTTTATTTTGCTATTCAACACAGGAGAGGATACATTAATTGCGAGTGATTTCCTTAGCTGCAATGAAGAAGTCCACCCTTTAAAAGTTGAAACTTTTTTTGTAGCCCTCTGTCACTTAGAAGGTATTTTATCTAAATTTTATTTTTCATTTTGCTTATACATACTTGCATGCTATCCTGTATCATTTTAGGCTTAGAACAACATGGTAATGTTGCTATTTTAAACTAGCCCCTCCTTTGGGCATCAGCGAGATCATTTCAGGACCACCAGGATTATAAATACTGTATGAGAAGGTCAGGTTTAAAGTTTCCAGATCTCCATAAGAAAGCAAGCTTAATTTGCAGTCCCCTTTATAAAGCCTGATAAATTTATTTTCCTCTACAAGCATCAGAAGAAAGCAGCTGAAAGTTAAACTGAAATGACATCTGTTCTATTTCATTCGTGTTGTAACTCACTAGCTGTTGTTAACTTGTTTACAGATTATAAGAAAAGTTATGTTCATATCCTTGGATTGTATTTCCCACAGGGACATGACTACACTTCTTCAGAAGATAGGACTAAAGATCAGCAGTCGTGTCGAGGTTTTTCATGTTTGATTTCCTTTATTTTAGGATTCTGCTAACATTAGTCAGAATGCTTTTTCCACTATAGCATTTTCTATAAATATACCGTGCATTTTTTTTTTTTACATCTTCTGCTGGAGTTAAGTGTGTGTTTTGTTGTAGTGATCTGTCATAGTAGATTGTTTTTATGTCGTTTGACAAAACTTTAAATTCAATTCTCTATTGAGAGAGAAAATAACTAGAGTTTAAAAGTGTCTAGTTTGTCTACATTGCTGTTTAAAAATGTATTTGAATTAGACCTGGCTTTTCCAGTTGCCTTTTTCAGATATTTAGGACCAAGGTCTCCGTATAAGTTAGGGTCTCCCTTAATTTCTGGTAAGGGAAGAATACTATATCATTAGTGCAGAATAAGATGTGAGCTTCCATTTTATATATTTGCATTAGAAATATTTTATATATTTCTTTAAAAGGCCAAAAATTTTTCTCAGTTCTCAAGAGCATTTGTGTCTATAATCATGCTAATAATCTCATTAGGCTTTACAAGGTCATCTTTTGTGGGAATTCAGGAGTTTCTGAAGAGATCACTATTGTAGTTAGGAAGGTGCAATCTCTTTATGAGACAGTGAGAAGGGACACAGCAGGAACACACTTGAACAGATACAGGAATCGGACATAGCAGTTCTGTGCAGAGTTGTTCTTGAAACTGTTACTGCACATGTATTTGGGAAGAAGAGCAAGGCAAACTAGATCTGGCTGATGAGGGTTGGTGTCAAGGGGTGAATACTTGCAACTCACTCCAGCTCCTTGTCAGCACCATAGTTTTAAAAAATCACTGGTCCCTCAGTTCTTCTGGTCTACTTCAGATTATTCCCTAACCCATCTCTTTCCAATGACTTGGGTTAGGGGAAAAGAAAAAAAAGTTACGATCCGCTTCTTGGAACTGAGTTGGGATTAGAGGCTGTCCGGCCATAGTTTAACTGGAAAAATTAGCAAGAAAAAAACTGCAGTAAAGGAAACTGTAACAAGAACCTATGACCCCAGCCTCCCAACTGGAATGCAGAGCACTTCCAGTCATCTGACAGAAGCTTTCACAGAGGTGATTTTGTGACACTGTGTCTAAGGGTCTGACTGTTCAAAGCACTTAATGCACTGCATTTGTCTGTCTTGCACTTTTCTCTTGATTTACATCACTGGTTTAAAAAAAAAAACAAACATGAAAGGCAATGGATTTACATTATTATAACATTCTAGTAAAAGTCAATTATACTGGTAACACTTCAGCTACACTTAACTCAAGTTAGTTCCAGGCACTTGCTAATGTAAGTTAGAAATAACCATCGTTAATTAAATTGTAAAGAGAAAGAAGAAACAATTTACGTAACAATCCTCCTTCTCATTTATTCAGAATTACATATGAAATGCTATAAATGGAAGAAAATTGCTCAATCCAGATAAGAAAATGGAAGTATTTAATAGTCTGTTTTGTAGTATGAGAAGTATTTGGTCTGCAGATGCAATTAAATGTTAGAAAATGTTTTGCTTCATCAGTGGTTGGAATCAATAGACCTGGGACACATACAATGAAAAGAGATGATCAGGAATCACAGCATTTGTTTTCAGATGCAGACTTCCCAAACTACTGGTTTGTAGCTGGCAATCCAATTCATAGATTATAAATGCATAGATTATAATGCCAAAGGGGATCATGTAATCTTGTCCGAGTACCAAGGACACAGTATTCCAGTAGCAGTTGCACCACTGCAAAGGGAGAGGTAATACAATCCCTCTACTCCTACTTGATATTCCCATTTATACGTGCGAGGTTTGCCTCAGGCATATCAGCCAGTACTGAAACTGTGTTCAGACATCTCCACATGCATCCTAGCATAGATAACTCCCATCCAAAGTTTGGCCAACTTTTTGTTTCTATATCATTTTTTTCTAAAGCTGGTCGTGACATTTTGTACTTTCAGTGCTTATACCAGTTGGCTAAGGAGCTTGGACTGCTGCGTACTGCTGGTGCACCACTCAAACCACAGTGGTGTCAGCTGCAGATCTTCAATAACGAGTTTCTATTTTTTCCCCCATTGCATTGATTAACATTGCTAACTCTAAGAGAATGAGAACTGGTCACCGTGGGATTCATCAGAAACATACCTGTTTCATCCTCTAGTTAAGATTTGAAACTTATCTGGTTTTAAGGCATTTTATATGTGCTCTGGTGATTCTTCGTATCAGTCTAGTTTATTAAGTTATGTTTGGGCATTGTGGGAAGCACTGAGCAAAGGAAAGATGTGCTACCCAGTGGAAACCAGCAGAGCGTCTGGAAACACTCCTCCCACGTATGCAGAATGCCATCTCCTGCACATGACCTGGCTGGCGAGAGCAAACAAACATATCTGAGCATCAGGACACATTTAATTCCTATTCAAATATGTATCATAAGGCTCACTGGGAGGAAGAGTTCCTGCTGCAGCTGAAACAGTTGTTCCTGAACAGCCTCACTGCTGCTCTGAATAGAAATTCTGTTGCTACTTTGGGATATTTCCGCTGCAGAGAACAGAAGAGAGGATTTAAAAACAAACAAACAAACACGCAAAAAAAAACCCCAAAAACCCTCCACAGAACAAAACATCAGCCTTGAGATGTCTGAGTGCTTTAGAAAGTGGATTTGTGTCTTGATTATTTTGTAAGTTCTACTAACAAGATAAAGACTGTTCTCCTCTGCCAGCTGTTCATAGTAATTATTAATTCCTTGAAAGATAGTATTTTTACAAGCATACAGTTGTTAACACTGATAATATGGAATAGCGTCTCAATTTAGTGTATTGATGCAATGCTTATGTTCACATACTACAGAACAGTAATTGAAGTACATCAGTACTAGAATCCAATATCACAAATAGGTCAGCACATAAAAACCTTGGAAAAATATTTTATTTTTTAATAAAGTACTTGAAAAGAACATTCAGATGTTTTAAGATACAGCTTAAGTTCCTGTAGCTCCTTCTGGTACTGGGACAACATGTAGCTTTACACTTTGATTTATTAGAAGTCTGAAGACATAGATTAAAATCATCCAGAAAAAAATCCCATTTTTATTTGAGTCCAACTTAAACATTTTTTTAAAAATACCCAAACCTCACCATAAAGGATTACTCTGCTCTGAAAATAATGCCTGGCATGTTTGCTTTTTAACTCTTGAAAACAACATGTTGCAACTGTTTCCATTAACTTAAAGTCTGTTTTCCAGCCTGGAATGACAGGCATTTTAGTTTGTTGAATTTAAACCACATTGCTGGTGGTCTGCTAGATTTTAGAAGAAAGGAGGCATAACTTGCAGTACCACAAAGTAAAAGAGCATTCCTTAGGCAAGATATATTGAAATATACCTATTTGATGTTGTTAATGGAGCCTCACCTTCTAGCGCTTTCAAAGTTAATAAAAACAGATTTGTTAAGCAATGTAGGTACTTTCAAAAGGCTGAATACTAATTTTTCACTGCATGCTAGGAATGACTACAGTGAAAGTTGTTTTTTCTTAGGTGCCTGATTTAAATGTGAGGAATTTGTAACACCTACCAAATACTGTTAGAAACAAGCTTTTATCTGTCCTAAAACTTCAATATAGCTAATACAAAGAACAACAGCTGTGGCTGCGCAGTCAAAAAGTATTGCTCTATCTAGGCAGTGTCTCAAAGGAAGGATTTTTGTGTGCTCTTTGGAGATGAGCTTCCTCAATGATATTTAGGTCTTTTTATTACTATAGTAAGATACTGATGTTGTTGTCTTTGGCATGCTTAATACTTTCTAGTTCTCAAGTCCCACTTCCTTGCTGCAGTTTGCTGTAATTGATAGCCCCAATCACCTGCGCCTGGTGGGTTTCCTGCATTTGGTACAGTTTTAATAGAGTCACTGGAGATTTAAGTGGCTTAACAGAAGGGACACAAGTGCTACTGAACATGTTGGAATCACTGCAGGAGCAGTAAGGAAGATTTCAGGTTGAAGTGAATGCTAATGTTGAAGACACTGCTGTCATCTCAGTTACACTCTTGGCCTTCTGGAGCTTCAGCAGCTCACCCCATGGTTCCCTCTTCCCAACAGAACTTCCCATGCCAGTGGTTTAATGGGAATGCCCAGGCTTCCCATATTTTGGAAATGAATGCTAATTGTTATTTCTGGTCATACCGTCATTTTGCAATACAGATGATACAGATGGTGATTAATCTGTCCCAAGTTGTTGCCTTAACACTCCCTTAATTAGAGAAGTTTTTGAAGAACCACAAAAGAAGGCAGGCACCAGCTATAGAGACCTAGGAAAGTGCAAATGATGAAAGATGAATAAAATTCAGGTGACATCAGTGGTGCACAGCAGAGATTCTGTGAGCTGGGTCTGGATATTGAATGGAAGCTCATTATGCAGAGCTGCTTTTGAAGCAAGAGCCAAGCAGAGAAACCAAAGGTTTCTTGGTCCAAGTGGAAGCACCCTGAGGGTCCAGAGAATACTGTCACTAGGTGTGTTAGTGTTGACACCACTTTAATTGAATAACATTTGAGGAAAAGAAGGGAGCTTACATAGTTGCAGTGTACCAGGTGGTTCTCTGCACCTTCAATCATGTAGTCTTCAGATTAAGCCCATACAAGCTTTTAGGTTCCCCTTATACTTCATTAGCAAAAGAAATGGCTCATATAGACCCTATATTGACTCTTTAGAACTCAAGTAAAATCAAGAAAAGGAGTAGATGTCTTTAATATCTGAGCTATTAGGCAGCCAATATGCAGTTAGAGTATCTATGAAACTGAACATGAGAAATTACTTAAGATGACCAGATAATGAATAGAAGGTATCTCATCAGACCAGCAGTATGTTTTGCAAGTTAGATCATGTCTGTCAGGCAATTCAATGCTCTGCTACTGCTTTATTTATATTTGTAAAAATGTAATTAATTGAGCTGTAAAAATATACTCAGAAGACACTTGTTTAGGAAATGCAGAACAACATGAGCAGTGCACAAAACCAGTTCTAGAGCTGTCAATACTAGCTTTAGATTAGAGAAATGCTGTTTTATAAGGTCTGTCACTGAATTCTTGGTTTATATTCTCTGTCCAGAGGGACTGAAAGTGGATTCAGAGATTTTGACAATTAAAGGATGTATCATATCTGCTGATATTTCTGTGCTTCAGCTTTTCTTTAATGTATGGCAGCTTTCATACCTGGTTGATTCATGTCCCTTTTTAAGCATTTGCTGAAGAAAGAAACAGCATTTGTCTGGGTATCAGTAGTTCAGGAAAATTTCCAAAATCATAAACTATCTTTTTATAAAGATTCTCATGCTGATATATCCCACCTTCTAAAATATTAGGATCCAAGAAAAAACTTCTGACTACAATTTAAGAGTGCTGTGAGTCGTCAAGCCTGATTTCATTTGTTCATATTCATGTTGGTTAAGAAAAGCAGAATATAACTTAGTGAATATAAATTAGTGACAACAGATACTTTTGAAGGAGCCTGGTTCCCTATTTTCTATGGAAGCGTGAAAAGTTGTTCTTTGTAGTAGAGATTAAATCAGTGTTAAATGATGGAGTTCGTTCTTTTAAAGTTTCCCTCTTGCCATATACTATAGGCAAGCAGAAAAGGAAAGCTGATTGTCTGTCCTGGTTTCAGCTGGGGTAGAGTTAATTTTCTTCCTAGTAGCTGGTATAGTGCTGTGTTTTGCATTTAGTATGAGAATGATGTTGATAACACACCGATGTTTTTGTTGTTGCTAAGTAGTGCTCACACTGGTCAAGGACTCTTCAGCTTCTCGTGCCCTGCCAGCGAGAAGCCGGGAAGGGGCACAGCCAGGACAGCTGACCCAGGCTGGCCAAAGGGATATTCCATACCATATGACATCATGCTCAGTATATAAACTGGGGGAAGTTGGCCAAGGGCACCACAGCTCAGGAACTGGCTGGGCATCAGGTGGTGAGCAATTGTATTGTGGGTTACTTATTTTGTATATTCTTTTATCATTATTACTATTTCCTCTTCCTTGCTGTCCTATTAAACTGTCTTTATCTCAACCCATGAGTTTTAACTTTTGTTTTTTTAACTTTCTCCTCCCCATCCCACTGAGGGGGTATAGGAGTGAGCGAGCGGCTGTGTGGTGCTTAGTTGTCGGCTGGGGTTAAACCACAACAGTGCCTCGGCAGTTACTAGCCTCTTTCTCAAGCCTGATACCGCTATAATGAAATAAATGAGTGTTTCAACCAGTGTAATCCATCCAGTCTCCGACCTCTTAAATATGTTGTAAGGGGCTCTCCTGCATGATTAGCCTCCTAGATCCTTTGGTACCTTTAACTAGATCCAGGTTCCTACAACTGGCTTGTTGGGAGTCTGGGAGGCAACCTAAATACCCAGGACAGTTCTGCTTTCTTCAGGATTCCCCAGACAAGTTATAACTCTGCGTTAGCCAGACACTTGGGAGTCTTTCCCAGCCCAAGGATGAGCTACCCAGCAGTTTGCTAAATCAAATTATGTTTGTGCGTGCACCAGTTTTTCTGTTACAACTCTTACTTGGCTCTCCCTTAGCAGGCTATCTGTTTAAACTTCGCTGAGCTCGTGTCTTTCAAAACATGATAATTACTTTCGTCATATGTAAAGGCATATTTCTTAATGTTTTCCTCCATCCCACTGCTTAAAAAAAATTGACCCGTAGCTTTTATTTTCTTAATGTTGTGTTTCAGCATATGTCCACATTTAGAAAGGAATGTCGATTGCCATTTTCTGTTATATTACATGCAAACAAATGGGCGAATGAGTAAATGAAATGAAACTCTGGAAGAACGTGTTTATATTATTAATTTTTATAAATGACTGTCCTTTCTCAGAGTTTTCATAGAACAACTCCACTCATTCAGCCAACAGTCTTCATTATTTGCAAATTACCAGTGACAGTCTCAGTTCTCCTTCCAGTAGATGCCCTCATTCTAGACATGGATGTAATCCATCCAGTCTCCAACCTCTTCAGTGTGATGTAAGGGGGTCTCCTGCATGATTTATTAGCCTGCTAGATCCTTCGGTACCTTTAACCTTACCCTTACATTTAACCTTAACCCTCTACATCATTCAGACCTCCTATCATATCCAGGAAGATTTGTAATCATTTTGGAAAATGGAAGGCCTGTAGCACCAGAGCAGACAAGCAGTCAGGAGAAAAAGTTAGATAGGACAGAACAGCAACAAACATTAAGCTTGTTGAGAAAACTGGACCTTTAATTTTTAAAACTCTTTACTGTTTCTGTTCATATCAACTCATGACCTTGGTTTACTTGCCTCTTCCCAAGTTTGTGTGTTGTCTCATCATTGCTTGTTAAAACCATTTGTGAAAAATCAGTTTATTTTGGAAAGTACCAGCTCCCATTCTCAGATCTGGTAAGTGATCATATTATAAGATATGAATTGTAGCAGACTCCATAAAGTGGTGGTAGTGTTAATTGGGAAGATCATCCCTTGACAGGGAGATTCTGTGGAGCTGCAAAGACTACACATCCCCCAACTTCATACAGACCTTCCATCTTGAACACCTAGAGAAGCAGTAGCTGTTGGTGGGTGGCCAGGCAGGAAGAGCTTCTATTCAAAAGGGAATATTGGGCATTGTAGGCTTAAACCCAAAGAAATGACCATGCACAGAAGATGCAAAAAGGATGCGGGTGGTAGTTCAATCCAGTTTTGTTCCAGAAAGCTTCAGTTCTCTTCTAGCTTCTACCACCACTCCTGCATTTACGCTTGCTCTGCCCCAATCCTGCCTTGACTCCATGAGTGCTTTGTAACTCTACATGGTCCCGCTGAAATTCTGCAGCCCCTTAATTGTTCTGTCTGAGTCCTTTTTGCGATACTACAGCACCTCAAGAAACTATAAGGTGGAGAAAGCAGTGATCTAAGACATGAATGTATAAATAAAAAAGATGATCTTCTCAAATTGCAGAGAGTTGAGAGTGGTGGTATAAGACCATTAATCTTCAGGTGTTTCTTTCTGTTGCAGGGTGGGAATAATGCGGGCCATACTGTGGTCGTTGATGGGAAAGAATATGATTTTCACCTGTTTCCTAGTGGTATCATTAATCCAAAGGCAATTTCTTTCATTGGTAAGACAATTTTGGAACTTGTTAAATAAAATAACAGTTCATGGTGGGTAGCTGCAACCATATTTTATAGCAGCAAGCAAATTAAAACATGGGTGACTGTCAGTCGGATTTGCTTTAGCTTCAGCTGTCTGACTTTTATTTCACTGCAGCTTTAACATGAAGAGTTATTCTACTTTCAGTGTCAGTTTAGTTTCTGCTACTGGAAACCTGAAAGTAAGAACCCTCTCTTTCTATCATGTTGCTCTTTCTTAGACTTTATGGTACAAGTTTGGATCCCATCCTCTTACTTGCACATTCCTTTTATACTGTCAGAAATATATATGCTATGTTTTGAGGACACAAAACCCAGCACTTAAGCTAAATCAATAATATAATTTATCCCTGGCATCTCTTTACTGACTTTCCAGAAATAGGCCCCAGGATACAGGTCTCTGCTTGGATAGTTATCATTCAGTCTCCTTTTGTTTGCATTACCAGCCTTTTCAGGTGATGTATTTCACTGTAAAGGTACTCGATGCAGATGTCATAATAAAAAAGTTTGCGTTGCTTACTGGACATTAAACTCATATTTAAGTGATAGGAAAATTTAAACCTTTTACTTGTCCAAAATTATGATTCTTTCTGACAGAAAAAAAATGTATACAGAATGTGCAAGGAATGAGTGTAAGTTTTAGTGAGTCATGGAGTTTCAATTTTGTTCCATTTGATAATCTCCAAATGGATGATTGAAATACATGAAACATTTTTTCTCTCTGCTAAATGTGGTATATTGTCTTGATTTCCAACTTACTCCCTTGTCAGATAGTAAAGACTTAAGTTATCCTAGATTTAGGCTGAGACAGACTCTTGCAGATATTTCTGATGTTCCCAAGAAGGAAGCAGTGGCTGTTTCCAGCCCACAACATCACTAATCCTCCACGTCTCATCAGTAATGCTCTGTATTGCTTGTGGATTTTATATTGTAGCTCAAAAGCAGGGAGAAGGCATTGCTAGTGTGTTACAGCATAGCTTGAGCTGAATTTGAAACAAATACAATATTGAAGAAAATTTAAATACTGTTTTGTCAGTGTTGTAAGCCATGGATTTTTTTGAGCTTTTACCAGTGAACAACTGAGGCTGAAGTTGTGGTACAAAGACAAGAATCCGCTTGCCTCAGCTGGCTTCAGAGCAGGCTTGGTATTTACATCTGAAACAAGCAAGCTCTGTTTTTTCTGATTTTAACAGACTTGTGGCTGCTTACCCCAAATGAGGATTTATTCAAGAAGTTCTCAAAATCACTTTGTGAGAAATGTGAGAAACTTAGTCTCACTTTTTAAATAAAATTTCAGACAGCAAGTGTTTACATGCCTTGCATCCTATTAGTGTTCTATTTCGTGCTTTAAAATAAATCATTTATGTTCCCAAAGGTAATGGAGTGGTTATACATTTACCAGGCCTGTTTGAAGAAGCTGAAAAGAATGAAAAGAAAGGTTTGTATCAAGTAATTTTTAACCTTTCTTTATGTTGGCAGCCAGGTTGAGGGGGTTTTTAAGCCTTTGTTTCTGACCATAAATAATCGGTGCAATAACATTCTGGATTTTAAATAATGAGGAAAACAGTGTTTAAAATGTTGAATGGTGTTATAGTCTCCAGGCAGATTTTCTAAAGCAGTCTTTTCGTGGGTTTTCATGGAGTTCTATGCCATTTGATATCACATTAGAAAATAAAATCCTAAAGTGTGTGGTAAAGCTCCCTTTAACCTCAAACTGAGATGAATTAACCCAGAGTTTTTGTGTCCCCATTTCTGTGCCCAAGTATAAGCTCAGATGGTTCTGCTTTGAGCGATGCTTTGGACCAGATGACCTTCTAAGGTCACTTACATCTTAAATTGTTTTCTGATTCTGCATATATAAATTCTCTATTTTCTGAGGCACAAATAGATTTTAAGTGATTTATCGTAGAGCGAGTTAAACAAGAATCTTTCCTTAAAATAAGAATTGCGTGTCAGCCACAGCATTCTGACATTAAGAAGTATCTTTGTCCATACCAAAATGAGAAAGCTGAAAAAATGAAAAATGAGAACAGATTTTTACCAAAAACATTGCTGATATTTGCTATTCACTTATGTTTTATCCATTTTGTCTACAGTCTTCTTAACAAAAAGATACATAACTAGAAGACAGACATAGAAAAACTAAAAGCAAATCTCAAAGTTTGACCAGTCAGCGCAACTGAAGTGTTGCTTTTCATCTTCTGACAGGTTTAAAAGATTGGGAGAAAAGACTGATTATATCAGACAGAGCACATATAGGTAAGTGATAATTGAAGGGGGGAAAAACTCACAAATGATTGCTTAGCCCATGGTGCTAAACTACATTATTACTCCACAGAGCAGTCACATATTTTGATCTAATGTGGCTTCTTTATATGTTGTGTATGTGAACCATAATAATGGAATTTGTATCCACTAAAGAGTGATGTTTTACATGTTTTCACAGTGTTCAAGGAATACTCACTCTGTTTTCACATGAGGAGGCCTGTGCACTATCAATGATAACAAAGGAACTTTGTCTTGAAATTATATCACATGTCTGTGATTTAAAGAATGTTTTTCTCCTATGTCCATTCAATTTTCCATTGCAGTGTTTGACTTTCACCAGGCAGTAGATGGGCTCCAGGAAGTGCAACGGCAAGCACAAGAAGGAAAAAAGTAAATATTTTCAGCACCTTCATTTCATTAATAATTATGCAAATTTGAAAAATTGGTGTAATTTTGGGAAACAGAAATGCATTGTATCTCTACAGAGCCTTGCTGATGTTACTAATACTGTGACTCTGTTCTGTTCCTGCCTATGTTAGTGAACAAACTCTGAGGTATTAACGAAAAGACAGGATATGAATTCTTACATATTTCTGTTTTCCAGTTCTCTGCAATGTATAGAGACATTTTGAAATTCCTACCAAATCCTCAAAACTAATTTCCATTAAAATCATATTTCCAATCCAGCTGATACCAGACTAGTGATGCTCTTTTGAATCAGGTCTGAAGTGTTGGCACAATTAGGTTCCATCCTTGTAATCTGTTATTGTATATTGACTTATAGTTCATGGAGGTATTAGTTTCTATTTTAATCTTAATCTTACACTTTAGCACAGCATGTAACAGTTCATACTTCATTATTCTGGTTTCTGAAAGAACAAAGGTTTATGTGAACACACTGTATCTTTCTGTCTGTTGGTCTGTTAGTTTTTGACCCCATTGGACAACTTCAGCCAAACTTAACATACAGAGATCTCAAAATTACTGCATTTCTAAAATGTACATGAAAATAGGCATGCGGCTAGGGAAACCGTTTTATTTTTATCCTTATCAAGGTAAAGGCTGCAGCAACAGTTCATAGGGACAGAGATAGTATGAATAATGCCAAAACCATAGGAAGCCATAGTCTACAGCTATAGACAGTGCTGCAACTGTGAAAATGTGAAAATTACATTTGTTTCCTATTGATTTTGTTAAAGAATGTAGTATTACCACAGGATAGTATGGTAACCGTTATTACTGTATAATATATGTATATACACACATCGTTTCAACTAAACTTGTCTCAGCCAGACTCAAGGCTTAATGCTTTACTGCATACCATGAATGTTAGCAGTACTTATGCAAATCCACTGAAGCATGAGAGTTCCTACATATTTATTATTATAGAACGTTATTCTTTTTTTATGTCTCAGATCTTCTGCCCAGTATGTGGTATATTGAAGAGCTTTAACAAAATTACTTAATAAAAAGCATATTTTTGCATACACTTATACATGTTTTGGGGGGGGTTCTTTTTAATTAGTATTGGCACAACAAAGAAGGGAATTGGACCAACATATTCTTCCAAAGCTGCAAGAACAGGCCTTCGAATTTGTGACCTCCTTTCTGACTTTGATGAATTTTCTTCAAGGTACAACTATTTTCATTTCTAAATACTATGTTAAGGAGTGATACATTTCGGCTGACAGTTTTGCTTTTAAGGAGATGTTTTTAAATATGTGTCTGAATTTTGTACATAAATTGTCTAGAAGGAGAAGAAAACTGGAAAGAATGTGCGTGTGTGTGTATTTCCTGTACTTCACAGAGATTCTCATGATTTAAAATGTAATTTTGTACATTGCAAAATGCACTAGTTGAGGTATCAAAGTTCTGGGTATTTTCTCCCTATAGCTCTCAGTGTATACTGTGTATAATATAAGCTGAGTTCTTGCCAAGGGTTCTATGAACAGTAACTCAAAAGATGTTCTTCATAGATACAATTTCAATATTTTTCAGATTTAAAAATCTGGCACAACAATACAAGTCAATGTTTCCCACATTGGAAATAGATATAGAAGGACAATTGAAAAAGCTAAAGGTAAGGATTTAACACCTGTAATATTTGTTCAGTTTCAGGGAGAGTATAGAAGAAACCAGTAATATTTATTTTAATTTAAAAAAGTAAAAATGAAGTGTACCAGAACTACTACTTATTACACTAATTAATTTAAATGAAAAATACATATCTTCATTATTATAAAACCTTTTGATAAACAGTAGCTGTGCTTTGTAATAGAATGTTCTTTTATTGTGGGCATTAAAATAAATGTTGTGGATTATTTAATCCTCCTATAACTCTTTACTTTTTTGGCATTAAAAAACCTGTTATATTAAAGTAGCCAAGAGAATGCAGGGTGTTAGCAGTCTACAGCCATGACTGATCTAGTCTGTCTGAGAGACTTCCATGCTTACTGAAGAATTGTTTGTGGAAGCTGTGTTTCAAGATCCTGGTATTACAAGAAAAATGTCTTTTTATAAATAAATTCAGAGGAACCACTGGTAAAACATCTTTCCTGAATGTGTAAGCAAAGAAGATGCAAAAAAAAATCTCTTGCCCTTTCCTGTGTTTTGTCTGGTACTTGTTCAGACCTGACACCGTACCTTTACAGGTATTTTTTTAAATATTTGTAAGTAGTGATTTTTTTTTTTTGTTTTGGAGCTTGCATTATTTCTAAGTCCTACTGTCCGTGTGTCTAGACTATAGACACGCTATATAGAGACTATATCAACAAACTGAGGTAGGTATACGACATCTCTGTGAATAGAAGTAGTACAGAAATGATGGCATTCTAATGCCATAACAAGTTATGTTTTCTTATGTGAGTGGTTCAACACATTGTTTTGTTGTCAATAGAATATAAGCTAATGGTTGTATTTTTCAGGTGAAACACAGTTATTGAAGCTGGCATGTTAGGATTATCTGTATGTTCCATGTTTCAAAAGTGAACACAGCGTTACTTGCTTCCAGCTGTTGCCTGGGGAAGTTGACATTTCTGCTCAAATTTGCAGGGATATGCTGAAAAAATAAGACCCATGGTTCGAGATGGCGTGTATTTTATGTATGAAGCTCTTCATGGCTCCCCAAAGAAGATTCTTGTTGAAGGAGCCAATGCAGCATTACTTGATATTGACTTTGGTAAGTTAAATTCTAAACTCAATCTAACTCGTAAGAGATTAGTTTTATTTTGATTTGTGTTGATATCAACTGCAAGAAGCAGGAAAATAGAGAAACAAAAGAGTCTTTCCTTTAATAGGAACAGATCTCCCAAAGGTAAAACACAGTAAGCCAGAGATTGGATCATTAACAGGATTAAGTGCTTAGGGCTTAAATATTTATTTTTACTGAATTTTATTCCAATGGAGTTGAAATTTCACTCCAGATATTCCTATCTTTATTACTTCTAAGTGTGTGTGTACATTGCCATACATTCCAGGCACTCACTGCAGTGCTGCTGAGATAATTCCTCTGCAGTGGACGGAGGTTTAAACTAGTGCAGGTAACCTGTAAGTCTAGCTTCTTCAGTTGATCTCTGCTCTACTTTCTTACCAAAAGTCTAATTAAACCGCTTAGGTCTCCGTGAAGGTGAAAGGAAGAACTGGAGAGATGCTCCAATCCAGATTCACAGTGTAGAGATAAGCTCTGAAGGCTTAGAAAACTTGCTGCAGATTTTCAGAGCGACTTGTGTAGAGCACTGGGCATGGCAGATTGTGACCTTGCCACCAGGCTCTCCATGGATGTTGCAGAAATACTTTCTGTGATACACAGGACAGTGAAAAAAGCTTTACACGCCAGCAGCATCCTGTAATAGATCCAGTGCCTAATGGAAGTAGCGTTGAGATGCTTTTAAATTTCTCCCTTGTGGGCGATCCTCAGTGAAAGTTGCAAAGGATGAATGCAGAAAAGCTTACGCATTGGGACAGATCACACATGCTTGATACCTCTTTAAGTGTAAAAAAGTAGTATATTTTCTTATTTGTCTTGCTGACTAATAATAGGCTTATACAAATTGCCAGCATAAGTCAGCTATTTGAATGGAAAAAATCCTTCATTTTGGGGGGATTTCTGTGGAGCTTCAGAAATCTAAATACATATTATTCACTACAGGAGGAAACAATTTGGGGAAGAACAGCATAATTTGTTCTTTTGAAAGCAAAATGGGAAGAATTCGCCCTGCTCTTTGTCTGCTATTTCAGTTTAGCTTTAAAGCCAAACACAGAGGTGAAAATGTCCTTTCAACTCATAAAGCAGAATTGGTCTTTCTTTCTTGTCATTGCTGAAACAGGGTTGTGCTGTTGTGTTTTTCTGACAGGCACGTATCCTTTCGTGACTTCATCGAACTGCACCGTAGGTGGTGTATGCACCGGGCTTGGTGTTCCTCCCCAGCATGTTGGTGATGTGTATGGTGTGGTGAAGGCGTATACTACTCGGGTGGGAATTGGAGCCTTCCCCACTGAGCAGATTAATGTAGGTTTAATGTTACAAAATGCAGTATATACAGTTGCCAAAAAATAAGGTCAATGGAATGTGGTAAGGGTATACCAGTGATAAATAAGCACCATAATAATAATGACAAGCAATTGCACTCACGAAGAGAGAATTACATTGTAGACTTAAGGTATTTTTCTTCAGAGGAGAGAAACATGAATGTGATGATGTTATATTACAGTGAGCACACTTCTGTTGTAACGAATGATGTGAAAACAGATTTTGTAATTTTGTGTAATATCGTTAGGTGCACTTCAGTGGCAAGAGTTTGTTCTAGACTGGAACTGGCAGTGCATTGCAGGAAAGTTTAAATTACAAGACACAACTTTCGTGCCTAACAGCCTGTGTTCTGTGTCATTTATAAAATAAATGTGGTGTGTGCATCAGCCAGTCATGCACAAATTGATCAATGAAAATAAGGGGAAAGATTTTGATTCTTTTAAACTGTCTATTATATTTTCATTATCAAGAAACTAGAAAGCTCAGGGTGTTCATTATGAGCTATGCACACAGCAATCTCTTAGGTCAGAGATCCGAATCTAATTTAAGGATTTAGTCACTAAAATCTTTTCTCTAATGGCTCAAATGAATTGGTGATATCCTTTTGTTTTATGATGAGCTTAAAGTTTCTTTCTTCATTTTTAACGCATTATAAATGCTGCCAGCCCAAAGGGAACAGTTGGCAGTCTCATACTGTGGTAGAACCAAGGAGCCCTAAGCATGGTCGAGGAGTCTGTTGACCCAGACATTGTAGAAGCATTGATTTTGTCCCAGGCATTTACAGTCTTGCCCCCCAAAACAATAGATGCCAAAAGATCAGATGAAGAAAGTAAACCCATACAAAATTTTAAAAAGGGATGAATTGTCAAGGAAATCTTCCTACTAGCTGAAGAAGGAAGAAAGATGTCTCCTTGTAGCATGAAATACTCATATTAAAGAAGTATTTTGGAAGTGCTAGTGATTGAAATACAGAAATCCTGTGCACGAGGGGCTTTACTGTCCACCTAAGTCCCCTCCTAATAAAACTTAATTCTTTTTTTCCTACAAAAAAGCCTTGGGATTGAACAACTGTATTTTTCTTGCTATTCATCTATGTTTGTTTAGATTTTGTTTTCCTGCTATTTTTCATTTAAATACCATCAGCATTCTTTCTGTCTTCTTTTAGGAAATTGGAGATCTTTTACAGTCCCGTGGCCACGAATGGGGAGTAACTACAGGCAGAAAGAGACGCTGTGGCTGGTTAGATCTTGTCATTTTGAAATATGCTCATATGATCAACGGATTCACTGCGTAAGCATCACAGATTTTGCGCTACATTTGGAAGTGATAATTTTGTGCTTCGCAGAATAAATATGTAGGTAACATTAATATAAGTCCAGTAAAGTGTTACATTTTAAGCAATAAAATAAGTCACAATGGGCAACTGAAATTTGTATTAATGCTAATAATAATCTAATTCTTTTGACCTTTTTTTTTCAAATCAAGTGAATTTACAACATTATAGCAGTGATTTTTTTCATACATGTTTTCACCTTGCTTACATCAGATGGGCAATGTAGATTGAATCAGCGTATCCCTTTTCTAACAGTTTGCTCTAGTGTTCTTGATCCAGTGCTTTCATGCTGACTTATGTCATGATCTAAAACCCACTGGTTTTGAGCTTCGGTTGACTCTAGGGGATCATATTTGTAGGACCAATTCTGCATCGTTCAGAACCACTACCTCTTTATGTGAAATAAGTGGGATAACATAAAGTGTACAGCAACTGGTATAGCTTTCATTCCAGTCCTGGCAGGTTCATTTATTTACAAAGGTGTAGTCTAATATTGTATTATAAATGCTACTTTTAATGGGCTGAGTTTTATTTTTATTGGGACTGAGCAACTTACTTGGTTGATAAATTATTTTATAATTCTATATATATATTAAATTGACATTTTAAAGGAAAAGTGGCTGTTTAAAGGAACTGTTCAAGAGCATAATGCCATCAAGCTAGCGTATGTCTAATGCTGAAATGCTAGTAACTATCACAAGCCATTAATTTATAACTAATTACCAATCTGTATTTTCAGAAAAAGTTGCAAAAGTTTTGTTACAGTTTTGTCATATAAAGTGTAGACATACTCCTGCATTCAGGCAGACTTGTTCATAAATGCAAACACATAACCCTGGGCATTTTAATACCTTATAAATTGAGACTTAACTTAATATTGTTTATGCTCCTAATGTTACAAAGGAACAATGATCTTTGTTAACTAATTTGTCAGAAGATTTTTGAAAAATTTTTTTATACTTGGGTTTATATTTTGCTTTAACTTACACAGCTCTAGTTTATGTGGAAATAGTATTAGGAAGGCATTATGTTTCCTTCCATTTCAGTTCTATACAATTACTGCACTTCTATCACTAAAACTATGTCATCTCTAGTAACTGTGAGTTAAAAACCATGGGGAGACAAAAACTTAAAGACAGTTGAAGAACTACCTCTACGCTGCTTCTTTCCCAAAAGGGCTTTTCATTTAATTGTTGCATTCATCCTATACCTACTGAGTACATACAGCATGGACTATTAAGCATATACCTGTGTAAATCCTTAGCTACTCATATTTTTGCCAAGCGATGTCTGGCATATTGTTTCTGGAGAATTTGACTAGTTTTAACATGCAGTTTTATTCTGATCAGTGAATACTATGGTGTCTTTTTGAGGTTCCGTTTTTATGTTCCAGTGGTTCATTCACAAGATGAAAAAGGTTTATTAAACTGACAAACCTGATAGCACAGCCCGGGCTCTGAAATTCAGGCTGGGATCCTTAGAGATTTTAGTAGCCAGATTATGCTTGTGAAGTCTGTTTTAAACATGTGATTTAGCAAATAAATCTGTCTTACAGTTGTTGTGAATCAGTAGGAGTAACAGAAATAATCGCTAGTAGTGACGTAAAGTGACATACCGTCATACACACCCAAACCAAGTCCAGTAAGTGCCACTTTACGTAGTCAGCTTGCATTTTCATGCACTGAACTGAACACTGTGCACCTGTATGAGCAGCCAAGCGTTTAGAACTGTGTCTTTCAGTCACATATTCATCCCAGAGACATGAATTTATTTAACAGTGTTCATAGTTTAATATATTTGTGTATTTCTGCTTGCTGGTTGCCTCAGATGGATTTGTGAATACAAAACTAGAAAGGGAAAAAAAAAATGACAGGTAGAAAGTACTAAAGAGGAGATTCATCATGTGTGTGACTAACCAATGTTTTTCTGCACAGTTTGGCATTAACAAAACTGGATATTCTCGATGTCCTCGATGAAATTAAAATTGGTGTTGCTTACAAATTGGGTGGAAAAAGAATTCCATATTTTCCAGGTATGTTGTTAAATATCTGTGTTCATTTTTCTCTTTCCTGTCTGTCTTTTCCTGTTGGGAAAGACTGCTTTTTAAAATCAGGTTTGATTTCTTTTTCGCTAGACCTTCTGTAGAAATTTGCAGGACTGTAGTATCAGTATAAAGACTGCTGTATCAGTACATTAGCATTTTCCATTCACTGTGCGTCTCTGTATATGATGAGAAGAAGCTCAGAGCAAATGAAATCTTGTGTTAGGGCTTTATGTCTTGTCCCATTAGATTTTTTTATTGGCAACACCAGGGATTCCTGGATCCTCTTAAATCAGTTATCTTCCTAAGTAACAGAACTTAATCTAAACTAAGAATTAATGAATGAATGAACCAACCAGTAGAAATACTGTTTTTTCATATATCAGATTTTAAATGTTGACAAAAAGTCTTTGTTGGTCAAGAACCACAGGTATGTTCTTTTAAGGTGGAGCAGCTAAAATCAACTGTGATAAAAATTGTTCTCCCTCAGCTAATCAGGAGATACTACAGAAGGTGGAGGTAGAGTATGAAACAATGCCTGGGTGGAAGACTGACACAACCGGTGCACGAAAATGGGAGGACCTCCCACCCAAGGCCCAGAATTACATCCGATGTGTGGAGAACCATGTTGGAGTGCCAGGTAAATCTTTCTGTAGATGTGCGTTTGAGGATGGCACAGCAGACAGGAACAGCTATGTAAAAGTGCTCAATTCATTAGTCAGGGAGTGGCTTGATTTGGGCAGGAGGCAACAGAGGCACCTGTGGTTGGGCTGATGATTGTAAATAGCAGCTTGCCCAGAAGCAGCAAAGGGTGGTGTTCTGCAGGCAGGTCTGTACTCTTGCAGAGAACTCCAAGCTGCTGACAAGGCTTTAACCAGAGGAAAAGTAAACATGTCCCGTTCTTGGCAAACTGCCACTTTCTGTCAGTGAAAACTTTGGGATCTTTGCACCGTGCTTTAGTGCATCATTAGGCTAATGTTCTCTAATTTATTTTTACTTTTTAATTTACTAATTTTAATAATCACTTCCTTTCACTTTACTTCCTGCGCTGCATCCCTGTTTGAACATAGACTTCTCTCTTCCCTTTTTTCTTTTCCCTTTCTTCCATATTTACCCATATAAGGATGTGCGTTGCATAACGGATACAAGATTGTTTAGACCAATTTTGCTGCTTTGGGAAAAATAAGAATCTTAACATGATCATCTCCAAAGTTTAAGCCATCCAGTTTTTTTCAAATCTAATTGCTAGAGCTCTAGAGGTGCCAAGAGCTAGGTATGGCATGAATGGTGGGGTTTGGAAGGGAATTTCCACAGTAGCAAACTCAGAAAGCTAGTATGTGTGCTTTTGTTTTCCATAAAGCACCTCAAAGGTCACATTTGGGGAGTGTGAGCTAGTTGCAGCTGTGGCAGTTCCAGCATTGTTCATGGATTAGGAAGCAGATATGGCAGATGATAGCAGAGCCTGAAACTTGGTGGACGGCCTGTGTGTGGTCATGGACACAGACGTGAGTGATGGGATATGTAAATAAAGCTCCCCTTACCTTATTTCTGAGGTTCTTAGTGTGAAGGCAGGGTGTCTTGGTGGGTTTGATGGCTAAAGGAGACCTACCTACAGTCAGTTCTGTAGTATTCATGGGCAATAAAAATAGTAGTGGGACAATTATAGTACAGTATTTGGGGTGGCTGCTCACACTGGATAATGTTTTTAATTGCAGCCTTACGTTTAACAATATTATAGCATGTGTGCATCATTGTCTCTTGGTCCACATCAAGAAAACTTCAGAGTCTGGCAGAGCTCTCGCTTCCTCTCTGCAGGGATTGAGCTAGATATCCTATCACACAAGACAGCAGCAGTTAAACCTGCAACAAACATGCTTGACCTTCTGTTAGTCCTTCCATCTGCAGTGCTTTGTGTTTATGGTATAGTTACTTCATGCTTTCAGACTTCAGTATATTGCACTTCTAGTCTGGTAATGCAACAGGAGCAAAGTGATTTTTTGAAAGTAAAACATCCCAGCATTGTGTTGCAGCACAAAGTTGGCCAGTTTTTAGTGAAGCGTAATAAAAGATGAAAATTATTCCAATTCATTGTTCATAATATTTACTCTCAGTAATTGATCTAATAGATGTTTTTTCTTCCCTAGTTAAATGGGTCGGAGTTGGAAAATCAAGAGAGTCGATGATCCAACTATTTTAAACAAATGAAGAACTTCAGTGATGAGAAGCACAATTTAGGTTTCATCTGTTCCTTACTGCTTCGTCTTTAAATGGAGATGTTATTTAAAACCATCATGTTCTTCTAGGAATTGAATAGAAACAAAACATATATTCTGTATTGTAACATTTTATTTATCTTTTAAGTTCTCAGTAAATTCAGTGTAAAATATATTTGGTGGCCATCATCAAAAAAAATCAGAAAAAATATTCTTAACAAAGTAAGGAAAAGATATTTTTTTAAATGAGCTATGTTACTATTTGAAAGTATTTTACATCCATATAGAGTTACTTCTTCTTGCTGAAACCAGTATTAAGCTTTTTCCAGTAGTTACTGGGTGACTTTAGAATTGTGAAGCTTGGATTTGTTCTTCAATTTCAATTAAAATATCTATGTATCTGGGTTGGCAGTAATAAGACAGATACTGTGCACTTAAATTGATTGGATTATACAGATTTTCACTTTCTAAAATACAGTAAAGTTAGGTAGGTCATTTTGTGCAAAGCAAATGCAATTCTCTATAATTTTTATATAATGTTTTTTTAATACCCCATTAAAATGAATGGAGAGCAGCTAAAGTATTTTTGTCGCAAAGCCTATTCTAGTAATTGAGATAACATCTGTAGAGGGGCCAAACTAGAGAAAGTTGACCTGTCTAATAATTCTTTCACATAACCTGTGTGCTAACAGACAATCCCTGTGGAGACTGTCAGGTGTGCAGTCTTTATTTTATGCAGTAGGGAAGGAGTGAGTGAAGGTGGAAGGAAGGGAGTCCTCAGGGTACAAAACACATGGGGAGAGTGGAGCTGAGACGGTAGAGCTGTGTTTTCTCAGTGAACCTGAGACATTTCTTCCTGCTAATGCAGTGATTGTAACTTCCAAAGTTTTCCTCTAGTTATCTGTTGAGGAACATGGGACTTGCAGCTCTCTAAGGCAGACTTGCTTCCACAGCTCCTAGGTTTCCAAGAATAAATCAATGCATGACTTAATGATGACTGCTGCAGTATTTACACCCCTCACACATTTTGACCTTCCTCAGCAAAATCCCTATTTATAGAAGGGGATGACATGTGGCAGCCAGGACTGGGACATGTAGAAGCTGTGGCTCCGAGAATCTTCAAGAATGCACTTGGATTTCTTTGTGGATCTTCTAATTTATAATGATTATACTTCAAGAGCTCTCAAAAAAGACCTACCTCTTGTAGAGGAAAAAGAATACACTAGAAACGGAGTTATTCCATAACTGTGGAATTTTCCGAGTAAATGTCCCTTGTCTATGTATGTCTCAGAGAGCTGTAACTATTTTTGTATCATTCCCAGGGGCTGTGGAAGTGGCATCACAACCCCAGTAATGCCATTATGTAGTGTTTGAAAATATCCCTTTTCTGAGGCGGTAACTCCAAGGATACAAAATGATGACATTCTTTGCATCAGAGATGGGGAAGAAGAAAAATCTATCTGGAGAATCTTGTGTCATACTCATACCCTTTGTCTTTTCTCGCTCAATATTAAGTAACAGTTAACGTTCAAATGCAATTGTGTCAAGAAGCAATTACAAAAGTACCGATACAAGCATGTAACAAGCACTAAATTTAACTGTTTATGGATGTATTGCTGCTTGTAGGGCAGAATCCTTAAAACCCTCTGGCTGCAGTGCAGTCCCTTCGTACCCCGGTTCACTGCAGGCTGTGGCTTTATGCCACAAGCAAATACCCTTTATCTCTTAAAAAAAAAAAAAAAAGAGCCCAAAGCTGTGAATCTGTAATTCAACTACAAGTCCTTTGTCGATCTTTGACAAGTTGGTTTAATCTCCCTGCTGCTGTTTTTGCAACATCCTCACCTGTTTTACACTTTTTCGGAGGTCTGTGGGTTGAGCCCTGCAGTCCTTGCTCTGACATCGATGAGGAAGCTCTCCCTGTCGTATTATGGGTGTTCTAATGAAAGAGCAATGAGATTTCTGACCTTATTTAATGTTTGCAAAGCATTTCTGAAAGGTGCCTGGTAAGTGCTAATTATTAGAAGCACTGTGAAATGTCCCTCATTGATACGCGGTAATTTAAGCATAAAGATGGTTGGAGGTACAGTAATTAAGTTTTGTTTTCACATGGCTTAACCTTGTGACATTTGCCTCCTGGCTGATCTAGACCTGTTCCTTTTCTTGGTCCCATCATCGTCACTGCATTTGTGCTAGGAGGTTGCTGCTATATTTAAGCTTTGGTTGATTTATAGGTAAAGTCCACAATGACTAACAAGCCACTTGGTGTGCTGAATAACTGGATTAAATGATCAACTCTAAATTAAGTTCTTGGCATATTGAAAAAATACAGTTTTTATAGCTTGATTTTTGCAGGATTACTTTCTCTTGTTCACCTAATCTTTTTATTTTCCATTTAGTAATTTTTCCATTAAGTCTCCATTAGATCCACATTGTGTGTCTTTGCATTCAAGGATTCATCAAAAAGTAATGTTGTCAGTGGGCATGATGTAATAGAAAATTACCCTGTGAATTATTCTGTTACCGTAAAAATAATATCATGCATTTCATTTCATAGCATGGATTTTTTAAACCAAAGTTCTACTCCTATTGAATATAGTATGTATTGTCGTTGCGCTAAATGTGAATAAGTTCAGGCATTTATCGAAAAGCTCTGTAATCTACTGAGTGACACTGCTTAATAAGAACATTTTTATGTAAATTTGCTTTAATTTTGGCTGTTTCCTATGTGTATTATTTTGTATTGTTTGGAATTCCATTTTAATAACAATCACTGCGATGAATATAATTTCTTCTTTTTTCCCAGCCAACTGCAATAATAATGACTAAAACTGGTTGATGCATCATCCTGTTAGGTATCTGGATGGAAAAATAAGGATAAACATCTACCAAAATGGCATAATTTGTGGTAAAGATTATAGTTTTTTTTGAAGTAGCAATTGCTGATTCACTCATACATTAATATGTATTTGACATATTTTCTCACACTTACCCTTACAATATGGCCTTCATAGTCAGGTGTGTGCTTCCTAACACATGCAGGATAGGGTTTTGAAGCTTTTGTAATTTTTAATTTGGCTGTATATGGTCTTACAGTTCTGGCATAATGCACTTTATAAAAGGAAAGAAGATTAAGCATTTCCATAGTAATGTGCAAAGTATACTTAACACTTTATGCAGATTTTTTTCAGATGAATTTTGGATTCACACCTGTTTATTTTGTCCTGAAATACATATTAAAACCAATTTAAGGTAACAGTGCTTGGTCTATTTTGCTCTTTTTTTTTTTTTTTTAACCCACTTCATACAAAAACCTGGTTCAATATTTCATGATTTTTAAAAAAAAATAGCAACATTACTGAATGGACGGGTATTTTCTTTTCAATCTACATATTCTCAGCTTTTGGCCTTTTTTTTACATATTATATAAACTTTGTCACACTTTCCCATTTACAAACTGTGTGGGGATCCACCTTTACCACCAGGGATTCATGGTTAGTCATCTTTAGTTCGCTCACCTGACTCTGCAATGGTTTTATGAAGGAAAAAATACATTTTCTAATTGATGCAAAAATGTTCTTGCCATATCAGCTGGCTCAGAACAACTGGCATGAGCTCTTTATCAACAGCACTGTGCTAGAACAAAAAGGTAGATACTGGCTCTGATAAATAATTATCACCTCTGAAATGTGGGTGGGTTTCAAACAAGTACTGTTAGGGCTTTCAGAAGCCTTTGTAGAAATCACTCTTTTTCTCATTCTTTTTTAGAAGGAGCCTGTAACAGCAGGTGAGTGACCTGTCCAGTAAATGACAGCAGGCTAATACACAAATACCCAACTTAGGGCAATGTCTGAGAGCTGTATGAGAACTTCTCTGCTAATTAACTACCGTTTCTTCATTTCTTTTGCATCAGTTACATATATAAATTAATGTGGAATGGTCTTTAGTAGCTGAAGCATCTGAAGCAGTTTCATTTAACTCTACGTGACCCAGGCATTGCCCAAGGCAAAAAAAAAAAAGGACACACACACCCCCTCCAACCCCAAAACTGAGGGAGCCTCTCTTTGCTGAAATTGCCCACTGGGAAAACACTGTGATTTGTTACTGGTCTGTTTATCTGTCATGTGGAGAGCTGAGTCTTTTGATTAGGAGGGAATAAAGAAAATAGACAGCCTGGTAAAAATGGGAACAACATGACTGTCTTGCCTTTAGAGAGCTGCAGTTAATAGATGACTTCTGCCCCTACCTTCTTCTAGTAATGCTTTGCATGGGGCCACGCTCTAGCCCATTCATTCCTTGAAGCTTGGCTCAGCTCCCTGTACAGTAACATCCCATATCCATCAGAGAGCTGGTTTCAAGGGCTGGATGTTTGCAGAAAAGATGAGCTGGCATCACCCTCTTAACTAGACATTGGGCAAGAAAAAATCCATCTCCAGCCATCTTATCTTTAGAAGAAGTCTCTGTTTGTGGTATCGGTGCTGTATCAAGGGAGTAGCCTGTGGATTTGTTGGCTACTAATTTAAGTGAGCTTGTTAGTGCTGATTTTATCTCTTTATTAGATCCGTGTTACCAATGAAAAACAGGGTTCCTGAGGCATGGAGCCTGCCCGACTGTCACAGTGCTACATGGGATCCATGGTGTGTGAGAAGTGGTATTGTACAGCCTGCTTCAGGCAGGTAGGAGAGACTCTTCTTCCCAAATCACAAGCCCATCACAAAGGAGCTTTGGTAAGGAACACCTTTTACTCTCGGCTGGGGCTGGCTGAACCCTTACATAATTGCTCAAGTTTAAAGTAAAAAATTATCCATGTAGATATCAGCCATAGAGTGAGGCATTAAAGAAGTAAAATCTAAATAAGGATTTCAAGATTTTGCCTTTTAATATCTTACATACTTACAGGAAATTAGTTGTTCTAAAACACCTTCAGGTGCTATTAATATCTGTACATTTCTGGAGTAGAGACTGTGCATTAAATATTTGCCCATCAGCCCTATGAGACTGTCTATAAGAAGGAAAAAAAAAACACCAACCCCCTCAAAAAAAACAGGAAAGGTGATCTTCTGTAAGCACATGCACTTTATAGCTTCCTTTATTGTAGAAAATTTTTCAGCAACTGCATTTTTCTGGTGGTTGGAGAAAGTACAAATTTTAGTACTGTCTACAAAAATGTCTTTGGCAAGGAAACATCAGGAAAAACGGTCAGGAAAAAAAATAACACTCATATTTGAAGGTTTTCACAGTCTTAAGATAATGTACCCTTCCTTTGACAGGCATTACCTTTTAGAAGTTGAGTACCTGCACCAGAGCTTACATTACAGGCCTGTAAATAGTGCCCCAGACGCCGGCGTTAGGTTTCAGGCGCCGTTGCCGCGCTTGGTAAGTGGCGGAGCCGACAGCTTGCGTGGGGCCGAAATCCTTAAAATACCCTGGGCAGAAGCCCTGGAGACACGTTTCTTGAGGACCGCAGGATAGAGTCAGCTACACGTGCCCTTACAGCGGAGCTGGCAGCATGCATCTGCATCTTCCCCTTTACCAGACAAAACTTTCAATGCTAACTGGGCCTAATTCAAACGTGTGGAAAAGGCATTTGCCGCTGAGGTTTGGGGAAGCCCGGCTGGCCTGTAAAAATGGAGACGCTCCTGCCAAGCGGTGCTGGAGTCAACCTTTGCCAAGTCTGACAAAATGACACACTTGATAAATACAGCGTATTGCCAGTCACTATCATAAAAAGGTGTTTCATGGTGTTCTTTGCTTCTGAAGAGGAAACTCCCAGTTACAAACATTGTATTTAAGAGTTTTGTTTCCACCGAGATTCTTAAAATAGCACAGCGCTCTGCCATGAATGGAAACCTGTCCTTTGATGAGTTCTGGATTCAGGAGTCGCTGGCAACAAATGGCAAAGACCTTGATAAGCTTGAGGGCTAGGCAACAGGAAGCTGGTGAAGCTCAGGAAGAAGCGCAGGGCTCCCCATGGTTCCCCACATCTCAGCACAGACTGGGAAGCACCTGGCTGAGTAGCAGCTCTGCTGAAAAGGACCTGGGGTTTATCGCAGATGCCAGGATGAACATGAGCCAACGATGCACCTGCAGCTTGGATGAAGCAAGTAGCATACTGGGCTATACCGGCGGGTAATGGCCAGGAGATGGAGGGAAGGTATTACCCATTAATCATGCTGGTGAGTAGTACCTTTCATTCGTGCTAAATGTCCGCTGGTGTCTGTTGCAATGGCACATATTGTGTTCTTAGTAAATGGGTGAAGGAGAAAAGGAGAGTCAGGGAGATGATGGGACATTCTTGTTTCCAGAATCTGCCTTGCTACAGATAAGACTAGCAGTAGTTGCAGTGCAGAGTCACATGTGGTTCAGTACTACCATTAGAACTTTACTGCTTAGTTAGCATCCTACAGCAGGAAAAATAGGCAATGCAATTCAAATTCTGAAATTTGCATTTCATACTCCATTCTTTTTCTGCTTCAATTGTTCCAGCCACCAAGACTCTGCCCTCATGGTGGCTTCATCCTGCTCTCCGCTGTTGCACTCTGTAGTAGTGTCAGCATGGAAATTGGGTTCCTTTCGGATGAAACTCCAGAACAGATGCCCCTCCCATGCTTCAAACGCTAACCAGAGTTTAGTCCATGGGGCCATACAAAAGCTGGTTAGAACCAACCCTCCACCTGCAGCGTGGATATTGGGTCGTGAGCACCAATGGCTTTGCATGTTTGTTCCTGCACTGCTTGCTAACTAGACACAGCTTTTGAACTTCAGCCATTCCACTTCCCCTTATCTAATTCTTTGTTCACTTTATACTAATCCCTAACTGATAACTAATTATTCCCTGTATGGTTCTGTATTAAATGCTTAAAACTTCATTATATATATAATGATAAATATAATATATATATAATATAAATATATTATAACCACTACATTCCCTTTGTCTATAAAATCAGCCATTATCCAAGATACTCAGGGATCATCTATTTTTAAGTCCATTTTGCATTTTATCTCATTTTGCATTTACCTCCATGTTTTTAGCAAGCCTTTTCTTGAAAACATTGCTGAAGTCTTGCAAACTACCGAGTTTAGACTATTAACCCTCTGGCTGTCAGCATAATTTTTTCACTGCCTTACATTTTCAGTTCTCAGATAATACAATACCACTGTCAACTTGAAAAATTGTTAGAAGCATGTCTTCCTGCCTTGCAATTGCATAGACCCGTTCTTTCAAAATTCATGAATGCAGTTCATATCATACCTACAGGGCCATAATCATGTCTATGTGAGATAAAATATAGTTTGAAGACATTTACTGAGCAAGTTCACAAAAAGTTTGCCTTGCCATTCTGAAACAGCATTAAGTTTCTATCTATAGCTTCTGAAGATTACTGGAAAAGGTAACTAAGACATCAAACCCATTTCCTGAGGATTTGGTCCTCTGATTTTAAGTAGATGGGTTCTGCAGACAAAATAAGAATGATCAGTGATCTCTACTTGCCTGTATTGCGTGGTGAAATAAATAGGGGGCTGGACAAAGAAGCATCTCCAACTTTGCCAGAAGAATTTAAGTTGGAATAAACCAGCAGCAAGCTCATCAGAGCAGTGCTGCGTGCTGAACTCGGCCAGAAGAACAACCAGTGTCTGGGACGAACACTGGAGGGCTGTGAATTTTGAAGAGCCTGGAGGAATGTCAGGCTACTTTGCTCCATTATTCAGTCAATTATCCAATGCCAAGATTAGAGTTTTATATTTGCACGAGTTTCAGCGGTGATATATTTGTATATGTAGGTGGTTCTTCCTGGAGTTTTGGTAGTGACAAAGAATCTGTATTAGAAATGGAGGCAATACTGAACATTTTCACCATCAATCTGGAGATCTTCCAAATCTTCAAGGTAGAAAAGATACAATAGAAGAAAAGAAGATATGATTGTGTCGCATCAGTCTCTTCTCTGAAATTCCCATGCAGAAAAACAAAAGAAGACAAGAAAAAAGATTAGTGCATATACATGGCAGGAATATACTGAGCATAAATACATAGAATAAGTTATAACACATTTTAATATACATGAAAAAGAGATCAAGTGGAAGAAATAAAAGATGTTAGCTAGTTAAGGCATTACAAATGGGATAAGACGTTTTGTCTATTAGAGATTGATTTGCACCAGATGACATAATTAAAATACCAAAGCTGGTACTGATGGAAGTCTGAGCCCTACGCAAAATGTATTGATGATTTCCGTCCAGGGGAAACATGCCAGCAGCACAAAATTCTCGTTCTATTAATTGGCACCCTGGATGGTAGTCCTAGCACTGAACATTACTTTTCACAGCTTCTGTCACACCACTCATGCAAACTGCTCCACAGAGAGCGAAGAGGTAGAATGAGCACCTTCAGGACTTCCCAGTGTAAACAGATTTCAACCAAAAAGGCTGTACTGAGAAAGTTTCCACATTAGCCCTAGTGATGGTCCCTGTGGCTGTAGCTGTGGCACGTTATCCTGGCAACATTCAGGGACTCGTGTTGACTCTCTGCAGCTTCTGCTTTCTGGACAGAGATCTTCTCTATCCAGGACTGCCAGTACAGCCGCACATATTTAAAGGAAAGACACTTTGTGGGCTGCTGCTGGGGAATCATTCGTTAGAGATGGTGAGGCCCGAGAGCCAGGTTCGTCGCCAGCGATAGTCCCTGCGAGCTGAACGGCTGTACCCTGGGTCATTCCAGCTAAACGGCTGCTTTCGGGTGTGGATAAAAGCAAGCATGCGAGGCACAACGTACAAAGCTGTCTGGAAGCAAGGATTCATCTCCACAACAAAATAAGGAGCCCAGGGCTGGATGCAGCTGCAAGGAGGAGGGAGGAAGGCTTCGCCTAGCCCTTCCCGTGCTGCGTGAGGAAGAGGATGTTTTGTGCTCTCTGGAACTAGTGAAAGGGCAGAGGGACCTGTGGCGTCTTCCAGGTAAATCCGCGCTGAATAATAAAATAGCATTGTTTGGGCACAGACTTAAAGAATTCGTAGGACAACCACCTAGTATTAAATGAAAAACGTTGTCGCATGCAGAGAAAGAAACCAGAACACCGTGGCACCACGTTAGGTAAGGAATGGCAGTTATCACTCTTGGAGCTCAATTTCCTTTTTTCTTGATAGATTAAAGTAATCTGGAAAGAGGCAAAATAAAAGGAAACTGGAAAGGTCAGGAATAACAACCATACAAAAAACCCCCTAAAACTGGAGGAAGCAGCCCCTTTGCAAACCCTGCACATTGCTGTCAGCAGAACAATAACATCTTTGCGACAGCAATAGCCATTTACAGTCTTGAGAGTGCCCTCTGGTGTAAGTGGGACCTTCGAGTGTTTTCTCTGCTGAGCAGAACTGGTGTATCTCATAGCTGGCAGAGTATCGTGCTATGAAATTCAACCACGCCATGCTAATTTAAGAGCGAGTACTGGCTGCCGCGCCAAGATGGCAGAACCTTGGCTTAATGGCAGCATACTTCAAGAGCCAGCCCTTAATCCTGCACATCACTGGCTTATCAAACGTTTTTTGACGCGCCAACCAACTCATCAAGATGAGGACACGAACTCTGTTGCTAACGAGTTGTAAGTAAAGTGACCTGCACTTGCGAACAGATAACGTCTGAACTGTGCGTAGCCCTTTGATCCGAGCTGTAAACATGTTGTCTGGTAAGGCTGACGTGCGACAATATGGTACGAAAAGTAAAGGGCACAGAAGAACGGAAACAGCCCCGAGCTATTCTAGTAAAAGCAGGTTTATTCAAGGAGGGGTTTTTTAATCTTTAAATGCATATTGAGGAGCACAGAAAGAAGAGTACGGTGGGGCTGCGTGCATGGGGCGCGGGGCTTTACTTCAGTCCTAACAGAGGATGTGTGTGCATCCTGATGCTCCGGCCGACCGAACACTGGCTGCATGCTGGCGCACGGCCAACTACATCAGCTGCTATAATATATCTTCCACTTAAAAGAATTTCCAGAATATTCCTTTCACCATTTTATCATGAAAACGTTAGAAAAGAACCAGAGAGTTGGCCAAAATCCATGCTTTTTATATCAGTACAAATTGAGAGAAATCATTAAGGAAACTCTTGTTTTAAAGTTGTGGGGTTTTTTCTTTAAAGAGTCCCACCTCTAGGTATCGTGTTTTGATTTCTTTCTCAATGGCCCAATAGTGAAAGAATGGAATAAATGGGGAATCTTTACTACAAGCACGTGGAGGGAAGGGCTTTGGTATAAATGAAGCTGGAGAGAAGGGTAAAATATTTTTAAGGCCCTCCAATGCTTATGGGAACCTACTATTAGGCATTTGTAAGAGTTTAAAAGCTAGTATAATTACTGGATTGCTATTTATCTGCCACCTGTTCCAAAAATGGAACACTTGTTACAGTAAATGGATAACAGTTGCTTGCAAAACAAGGCGCAGACAGGGAGAAGTAAGACTGATGAATATTTAGATTTACAAAGCCAAATTAGCTGCTGTGGATATTTTGTCCAACCCTGCCTAGAAGGCAGAATTTTCCTCAGTTTGTTCTTTTCCAACTTTATAAGTTCTTTTCCTTTTAGGAAATTATCCAGTCTCAATTTGCAGTGTCTGTGATTTACCCTGTCTGTGATTTACCCTGTCTGTGATTTTTATTTCTGTCTACCTATTCAATTACGTTTTGGAGTAGTTGGAAGCATTGGCTAACAGGCAAACATTTATCATGATTGCCTTACAGATGGATCAGAAACAAACATCTTAAAATCTGTCATTGCTTACTGGAGTATTTAAAACCTAAATCTACACATTTTGTAGGCAAGATCTATTGTAGTTCAGGTCTGACTGTGATATAATTAATTAAATTGTTCTCAGTGCGAAAGGAGTTCGATGCCAATTCTTACCAAGGGATCGGTGTGACCCTGGGCACTGTATGTCAGTATACCTGAGGAAGCTTCTGGCAATGCATTGTATTTCTAAGTACTCTGAGGAAGGGAGATGAGCAGTGAGGTGTCAGTGTTTGCTGCGTTCTTGTTAAAAGTCAAACCTAAAAGCCAGCTGGGAAGAGCTACAGCTCTGCCTTTTCAAAGCTCTTGCTATACCAAACAGGCAATAAATTGGCAATGTCAGTAAGTACACAGTAACACATGTGGGGAGAAATTACCTCGGTTAAATACATAGAGTGGTGGGTTCTGAATTAAGTGATTAGCACTCAGGGGAGTTGTGCTGGGAGCCATTTATGAATAGTTCCCTGAAAGCATCGGTTCGGTACTTCAGTAGTAATCAAAATGATGAATCAGATGTTAGGAATTATTAGGGAAGGGACCAAGAAGAAAACATCTTTAGATTGATGCTGTCCAGATGCATAGCACGCCCGCAGCTGTTGCGCTGGCCAGCCAGCTTCAGGAGGGACATTAGAGACCAGGAGAGGTACCGAAAAGGGCGTCCCGTGCTGTCTGTACCCTGCAGGTTAGGTACATGGGGTGCACTTGGCCGCCCGGCCCCTGCTGCCCAGAGCCCCTGGGGCAGCCGGGGCTCCCTCCCTCCCTTCCCACGCACCCCCGTCCCTCTCCAGAGCAGCAGCGCGTTGGGGGCTTCCCGCGCGCTGCACCGGGACGTAGCGCAGGTGATATGTCTCGGGACACGCTGCAAAGCAGCGCTTCCACGTGAGAAAATACTGTGGCTTGAATAAAAGGAGGATGATGTGGCAGACACCTTGGTAGTCATGGATGTTATGCAGAGAGTCAGTAGGGAATGGTTATTCGTTATTTTTTATAAAACCAGACACAGGAGACACCCAAGGAAATTAACGGGTGGCAAACTGAAAACGAACCAGATGAAACATTTTTTAAAAATAATATATTGCAAAGTTACAGACCTTGCTAGACAAAATAAGAAATTAAACGTTGCCAGTTTTGAGAAGGGGACTGGACAAATTCATGAAGCGTGGGCCTACTGACAAGTATTAAATAATAAGATCCAGATGGAAATTTTGACTTGGAAAATTTCTGAAGTCTAAACTGCTAGAAGTGATGAAGGTGAACTATGGGCAGAGTCCTTCTGTGTCTGCCCTGGCTTTCATGAAGCACCGGTAGAAGTAGAAAATTAGGAGAGACGGACTTAGCAAGCATAATCCAGTCCATTTTTCTCTTGAAAAACTGAAAAACTATTAGGAAAAAAGGAAATGCAATTTTTCTTTGTTTTGTGAGAAAGCTATCAACCAGTCAATTTGTCTGTAATATTCACACAGGCATGGGAGAAGCAAAGCAGCAAGAAAATTACTGTCATTTTTATTCTCTGCTTTTTTTTCACAAACATGTTCTCAAGGATAAACCAAAGTCATTGTACTTCACAATTACTGTTAGTGCTTTGAGATTTGTTTGGGTTGTTTTTTTTCATATTCAGCAGCTGTGTAAGATAACAAACAGTCTCACTAACTAATGTGGGAAATTGCCAGCATTCATTTTCATGAATGCTCAAATGCCAGCAAGCTTTGCCAGATCAGAGCTCAGCCTTTCTTCTACTTCCAAATCAACAGTGGATCTTCCTCTATGCTTACTGCTACGAAACTAATGAAACACTCAGAATCATTCTATTGGGTAACCAGTCAACAGACCGGCACAAGAACCAATTCCCTCTCTGTAGGTTGCTAAGGTGTGTTGGCACAGACCAGATGGAATTATTTTGCCTTTATTACAAATAGGCAATAGCTGATCAGTAACAGATGTTGTTAAGGTTGAGGCTTGCAAAGCAATTAAGAGGTGTCACCACCTGAGGCTGACTCAGATAGCTGCAGCAGCAGATTTCTGCATCTGCCCTGCGGTGGGGCAGTGGTGGCACCCAGCAATTGTAATGAGCCCTCATGGAAGGTGCCCTTAAATTTACCCTTCAGTGACAGCACCAGCAGCACTGCTGCAGCACATGCAGCTCACTTTCAGATCTGCTTCATATTCTGAGATCAGTGTTTCAGAGCACTCCTCCTAACTCTTAAGCATTAAATCCAGCTGGCAGCCAGTCACAAGCGGTGTTCCCCGGGGCTCAGATCTTTATTGATGACCTGGATGAGGGGATTG